>NW_027472822.1:0-246209 GCF_030347505.1 Rhynchophorus ferrugineus | reverse complement strand
GTTGCCAAATTGCATTATCTCTTATAGTTTCCGAGATATGGACTATCGATAATTTACACCTTAGGCTCTGCTTCTAACTTGGGCCCAAATTGTAAAATGGTCTTATCTATAGGCGATTTCGTTCCAATTCACATTCCAAGTAATATTCGGCATGACTAATTACATTGCCGGTGGCCAAATTGAATTATCTCTTATAGTTTCCGAGATATGGACTATCGATAATTTACACCTTAGGCTCTGCTTCTAACTTGGGCCCAAATTGTAAAATGGTCTTACCTATTGGCGATTTCGTTCCAATTCACATTCCATGTAATATTCGGGCATGCTAATTATATTGCCGGTTGCCAAATTGCATTATCTCTTATAGTTTCCGAGATATGGACTATCGATAATTTACACCCTAGGCTCTGCTTCTAACTTGGGCCCAAATTGTAAAATGGTCTTATCTATTGGCGATTTCGTTCCAATTCACATTCCAAGTAATATTCGGCATGCTAATTACATTGCCGGTTGCCAAATTGCATTATCCCTTATAGTTTCCGAGATATGGACTATCGATAATTTACACCTTAGGCTCTGCTTCTAACTTGGGCCCAAATTGTAATATGGTCTTATCTATTGGCGATTTCGTTCCAATTCACATTCCAAGTAATATTCGGCATGCTAATTACATTGCCGGTTGCCAAATTGCATTATCTCTTATAGTTTCCGAGATATGGACTATCGATAATTTACACCTTAGGCTCTGCTTCTAACTTGGGCCCAAATTGTAAAATGGTCTTATCTATTGGCGATTTCGTTCCAATTCACATTCCAAGTAATATCCGGCATGCTAATTACATTGCCGGTTGCCAAATTGCATTATCTCTTATAGTTTCCGAGATATGGACTATCGATAATTTACACCTTAGGCTCTGCTTCTAACTTGGGCCCAAATTGTAAAATGGTCTTATCTATTGGCGATTTCGTTCCAATTCACATTCCAAGTAATATTCGGCATGCTAATTACATTGCCGGCTGCCAATTGCATTAATCTCTTATAGTTTCCTAGATATGGACTATCGATAATTTACACCTTAGCCTCTGCTTCTAACTTGGGCCCAAATTGTAAAATGGTCTTATCTATTGCGATTTCGTTCCAATTCACATTCCAAGTAATATTCGGCATGCTAATTACATTGCCGGTTGCCAATTGCATTATCTCTTATAGTTTCCGAGATATGGACTATCGATAATTTACACCTTAGGCTCTGCTTCTAACTTGGGCCCAAATTGTAAAATGGTCTTATCTATTGGCGATTTCGTTCCAATTCACACTCCAAGTAATATTCGGCATGCTAATTATATTGCCGGTTGCGAAATTGCATTATCTCTTATAGTTTCCGAGATATGGACTATCAATAATTTACACCTTAGGCTCTGCTTCTAACTTGGGCCCAAATTGTAAAATGGTCTTATCCATTGGCGATTTCGTTCCAATTCACATTCCAAGTAATATTCGGCATGCTAATTACATTGCCGGTTGCCAAATTGCATTATCTCTTATAGTTTCCGAGATATGGACTATCGATAATTTACACCTTAGGCTCTGCTTCTAACTTGGGCCCAAATTGTAAAATGGTCTTATCTATTGGCGATTTCGTTCCAATTCCACATTCCAAGTAATATTCGGCATGCTAATTACATTGCCGGTTGCCAAATTGCATTATCTCTTATAGTTTCCGAGATATGGACTATCGCTAATTTACACCTTAGGCTCTGCTTCTAACTTGGGCCCAAATTGTAAAATGGTCTTATCTATTGCCGATTTCGTTCCAATTCACATTCCAAGTAATATTCGGCATGCTAATTACATTGCCGGTTGCCAAATTGCATTATCTCTTATAGTTTCCGAGATATGACTATCGATAATTTACACCTTAGGCTCTGCTTCTAACTTGGGCCCAAATTGTAAAATGGTCTTATCTATTGGCGATTTCATTCCAATTCACATTCCAAGTAATATTCGGCATGCTAATTACATTGCCGGTTGCCAAATTGCATTATCTCTTATAGTTTCCGAGATATGGACTATCGATAATTTACACCTTAGGCTCTGCTTCTAACTTGGCCCAAATTGTAAAATCGTCTCATCTATTGGCGATTTCGTTCCAATTCACATTCCAAGTAATATTCGGCATGCTAATTACATTGCCGGTTGCCAAATTGTATTATCTCTTATAGTTTCCGAGATATGGACTATCGATAATTTACACCTTAGGCTCTGCTTCTAACTTGGGCCCAAATTGGTAAAATGGCCTTATCTATTGGGCGATTTCGTTCCAATTCACATTCCAAGTAATATTCGGCATGCTACATTACATTGCCGGTTGCCAATTGCATTATCTCTTATAGTTTCCGAGATATGGACTATCGATAATTTACACCTTAGCTCTGCTTCTAACTTGGGCCCAAATTGTAAAATGGTCTTATCTATTGGCGATTTCGTTCCAATTCACATTCCATGTAATATTCGGCATGCTAATTACATTGCCGGTTGCCAAATTGCATTATCTCTTATAGTTTCCGAGATATGGACTATCAATAATTTAAACCTTAGGCTCTGCTTCTAACTTGGGCTCAAATTGTAAAATGGTCTTATCTATTGGCGATTTCGTTCCAATTCACATTCCAAGTAATATTCGGCATGCTAATTACATTGCCGGTTGCCAAATTGCATTATCTCTTATAGTTTCCGAGATATGGACTATCGATAATTTACACCTTAGACTCTGCTTCTAACTTGGGCCCAAATTGTAATATGGTCTTATCTATTGGCGATTTCGTTCCAATTCACATTCCAAGTAATATTCGGCATGCTAATTACATTGCCGGTTGCCAAATTGCATTATCTCTTATAGTTTCCGAGATATGGACTATCGATAATTTACACCTTAGCTCTGCTTCTAACTTGGGCCCAAATTGTAAAATGGTCTTATCTATTGGCGATTTCGTTCCAATTCACATTCCAAGTAATATTCGGCATGCTAATTACATTGCCGGTTGCCAATTGCATTATCTCTTATAGTTTCCGAGATATGGACTATCGATAATTTACACCTTAGGCTCTGCTTCTAACTTGGGCCCAAATTGTAAAATGGTCTTATCTATTGGCGATTTCGTTCCAATTCACATTCCAAGTAATATTCGGCATGCTAATTACATTGCCGGTTGCCAAATTGCATTATCTCTTATAGTTTTCCGAGATATGGACTATCGATAATTTACACCTTAGGCTCTGCTTCTAACTTGGGCCCAAATTGTAAAATGGTCTTATCTATTGGCGATTTCGTTCCAATTCACATTCCAAGTAATATTCGGCATGCTAATTACATTGCCGGTTGCCAAATTGCATTATCTCTTATAGTTTCCGAGATATGGACTATCGATAATTTACACCTTAGGCTCTGCTTCTAACTTGGGCCACAAATTGTAAAATGGTCTTATCTATTGGCGATTTCGTTCCAATTCACATTCCAAGTAATATTCGGCATGCTAATTACATTGCCGGTTGCCAAATTGCATTATCTCTTATAGTTTCCGAGATATGGACTATCGATAATTTACACCTTAGGCTCTGCTTCTAACTTGGGCCCAAATTGTAAAATGGTCTTATCTATTGGCGATTTCGTTCCAATTCACACTCCAAGTAATATTCGGCATGCTAATTACATTGCCGGTTGTGAAATTGCATTATCTCTTATAGTTTCCGAGATATGGACTATCAATAATTTACACCTTAGGCTCTGCTTCTAACTTGGGCCCAAATTGTAAAATGGTCTTATCTATTGGCGATTTCGTCCCAATTCACATTCCAAGTAATATTCGGCATGCTAATTACATTGCCGGTTGCGAAATTGCATTATCTCTTATAGTTTCCGAGATATGGACTATCGATAATTTACACCTTAGGCTCTGCTTCTAACTTGGGCCCAAATTGTAAAATGGTCTTATCTATTGGCGTTTTCGTTCCAATTCACATTCCAAGTAATATTCGGCATGCTAATTACATTGCCGGTTGCCAAATTGCATTATCTCTTTTAGTTTCCGAGATATGGGACTATCGATAATTTACACCTTAGGCTCTGCTTCTAAATTGGGCCCAAATTGTAAAATGGTCTTATCTATTGGCGATTTCGTTCCAATTCACATTCCAAGTAATATTCGGCATGCTAATTACATTGCGGTTGCCAAATTGCATTATCTCTTATAGTTTCCGAGATATGGACTATCGATAATTTACACCTTAGGCTCTGCTTCTAACTTGGGCCCAAATTGTAAAATGGCCTTATCTATTGGCGATTTCGTTCCAATTCACATTCCAAGTAATATTCGGCATGCTAATTACATTGCCGGTTGCCAAATTGCATTATCTCTTATAGTTTCCGAGATATGGACTATCGATAATTTACACCTTAGGCTCTGCTTCTAACTTGGGCCCAAATTGTAAAATGGTCTTATCTATTGGCGATTTTCGTTCCAATTCACATTCCAAGTAATATTCGGCATGCTAATTACATTGCCGGTGGCCAAATTGAATTATCTCTTATAGTTTCCGAGATATGGACTATCGATAATTTACACCTTAGGCTCTGCTTCTAACTTGGGCCCAAATTGTAAAATGGTCTTACCTATTGGCGATTTCGTTCCAATTCACATTCCATGTAATATTCGCATGCTAATTACATTGCCGGTTGCCAAATTGCATTATCTCTTATAGTTTCCGAGATATGGACTATCGATAATTTACACCCTAGGCTCTGCTTCTAACTTGGGCCCAAATTGTAAAATGGTCTTATCTATTGGCGATTTCGTTCCAATTCACATTCCAAGTAATATTCGGCATGCTAATTACATTGCCGGTTGCCAAATTGCATTATCCCTTATAGTTTCCGAGATATGGACTATCGATAATTTACACCTTAGGCTCTGCTTCTAACTTGGGCCCAAATTGTAATATGGTCTTATCTATTTGGCGATTTCGTTCCAATTCACATTCCAAGTAATATTCGGCCATGCCTAATTACATTGCCGGTTGGCCAAATTGCATTATCTCTTATAGTTTCCGAGATATGGACTATCGATAATTTACACCTTAGGCTCTGCTTCTAACTTGGGCCCAAATTGTAAAATGGTCTTATCTATTGGCGATTTCGTTCCAATTCACATTCCAAGTAATATTCGGCATGCTAATTACATTGCCGGTTGCCAAATTGAGGTTCGTCCATCGATCGATGGACGAACCTATTATCTCTTATAGTTTCCGAGATATGGACTATCGATAATTTACACCTTAGGCTCTGCTTCTAACTTGGGCCCAAATTGTAAAATGGTCTTATCTATTGGCGATTTCGTTCCAATTCACATTCCAAGTAATATTCGGCATGCTAATTACATTGCCGGCTGCCAAAATTGCATTATCTCTTATAGTTTCCTAGATATGAACTATCGATAATTTACACCTTAGCCTCTGCTTCTAACTTGGGCCCGAAATTGTAAAATGGTCTTATCTATTGGCGATTTCGTTCTCAATTCACATTCCAAGTAATATTCGGCATGCTAATTACATTGCCGGTTGCCAAATTGCATTATCTCTTATAGTTTCCGAGATATGGACTATCGATAATTTACACCTTAGGCTCTGCTTCTAACTTGGGCCCAAATTGTAAAATGGTCTTATCTATTGGCGATTTCGTTCCAATTCACACTCCAAGTAATATTCGGCATGCTAATTATATTGCCGGTTTGCGAAATTGCATTATCTCTTATAGTTTCCGAGATATGGACTATCAATAATTTACACCTTAGGCTCTGCTTCTAACTTGGGCCCAAATTGTAAATGGTCTTATCCATTGGCGATTTCGTTCCAATTCACATTCCAAGTAATATTCGGCATGCTAATTACATTGCCGGTTGCCAAATTGCATTATCTCTTATAGTTTCCGAGATATGGACTATCGATAATTTACACCTTAGGCTCTGCTTCTAACTTGGGCCCAAATTGTAAAATGGTCTTATCTATTGGCGATTTCGTTCCAATTCACATTCCAAGTAATATTCGGCATGCTAATTACATTGCCGGTTGCCAATTGCATTATCTCTTATAGTTTCTGAGATATGGACTATCGATTATTTACATCTTAGGGCTCTGCTTCTAACTTGGGCCCCAAATTGTAAAATGGTCTTATCTATTGGCGATTTCGTTCCAATTCACATTCCAAGTAATATTCGGCATGCTAATTACATTGCCGGTTGCCAAATTGCATTATCTCTTATAGTTTCCGAGATATGAACTATCGATAATTTACACCTTAGGCTCTGCTTCTAACTTGGGCCCAAAATTGTAAAATGGTCTTATCTATTGGCGATTTCGTTCCAATTCACATTCCAAGTAGTATTCGGCATGCTAATTACATTGCCGGTTGCCAAATTGCATTATCTCTTATAGTTTCCGAGGATATGGACTATCGATAATTTACACCTTAGGCTCTGCTTCTAACTTGGGCCCAAATTGTAAAATGGTCTTATCTATTGGCGATTTCGTTGCAATTCACATTCCAAGTAATATTCGGCATGCTAATTACATTGCCGGTTGCCAAATTGCATTATCTCTTATAGTTTTCCGAGATATGGACTATCGATAATTTACACCTCAGGCTCTGCTTCTAACTTGGGCCCAAATTGTAAAATGGTCTTATCTATTGGCGATTTCCGTTCCAATTCACATTCCAAGTAGTATTCGGCATGCTAATTACATTGCCGGTTGCCAAATTGCCATTATCTCTATAGTTTCCGAGATATGGACTATCGATAATTTACACCTTAGGCTCTGCTTCTAACTTGGGCCCCAAATTGTAAAATGGTCTTATCTATTGGCGATTTCGTTCCAATTCACATTCCAAGTAATATTCGGCATGCTAATTACATTGCCGGTTACAAATTGCATTATCTCTTATAGTTTCCGAGATATGGACTATCGATAATTTACACCTTAGGCTCTGCTTCTAACTTGGCCCAAATTGTAAAATGGTCTTATCTATTGGCGATTTCGTTCCAATACACATTCCAAGTAATATACGGCATGCTAATTACATTGCCGGTTGCCAAATTGCATTATCTCTTATAGTTTCCGAGATATGGACTATCGATAATTTACACCTTAGGCTCTGCTTCTAACTTGGGCCCAAATTGTAAAATGGCCTTATCTATTGCCGATTTCGTTCCAATTCACATTCCAAGTAATATTCGGCATGCTAATTACATTGCCGGTTGCCAAATTATATTATCTCTTATAGTTTCCGAGATATGGACTATCGATAATTTACACCTTAGGCTCTGCTTCTAACTTGGGCCCAATTGTAAAATGGTCTTATCTATTGGCGATTTCGTTCCAATTCACATTCCAAGTAATATTCGGCATGCTAATTACATTGCCGGTTGCCAAATTGCATTATCTCTTATAGTTTCCGAGATATGGACTATCGATAATTTACACCTTAGGCTCTGCTTCTAACTTGGCCCAAATTGTAAATCGTCTTATCTATTGGCGATTTCGTTCCAATTCACATTCCAAGTAATATTCGGCATGCTAATTACATTGCCGGTTGCCAAATTGCATTATCTCTTATAGTTTTCCGAGATATGGACTATCGATAATTTACACCTTAGGCTCTGCTTCTAACTTGGGCCCAAATTGTAAAATGGTCTTATCTATTGCGATTTCGTTCCAATTCACATTCCAAGTAATATCTAGCATGCTAATTACATTGCCGGTTGCCAAATTGAATTATCTCTTATAGTTTCCGAGATATGGACTATCGATAATTTACACCTTAGGCTCTGCTTCTAACTTGGGCCCAAATTGTAAAATGGTCTTACCTATTGGCGAGTTCGTTCCAATTCACATTCCAAGTAATATTCGGCATGCTAATTACATTGCCGGTTGCCAAATTGCATTATCTCTTATAGTTTCCGAGATATGGACTATCGATAATTTACATCTTAGGCTCTGCTTCTAACTTGGGCCCAAATTGTAAAATGGTCTTATCTATTGGCGATTTCGTTCCAATTCACATTCCAAGTAATATTCGGCATGCTAATTACATTGCCGGTTGCCAAATTGCATTATCTCTTATAGTTTCCCGAGATATGGACTATCGATAATTTACATCTTAGGCTCTGCTTCTAACTTGGGCCCAAATTGTAAAATGGTCTTATCTATTGGCGATTTCGTTCCAATTCACATTCCAAGTAATATTCGGCATGCTAATTACATTGCCGGTTGCCAATTGCATTATCTCTTATAGTTTCCGAGATATGGACTATCGCTAATTTACACCTTAGGCTCTGCTTCTAACTTGGGCCCAAATTGTAAAATGGTCTTATCTATTGCCGATTTCGTTCCAATTCACATTCCAAGTAATATTCGGCATGCTAATTACATTGCCGGTTGCCAAATTGCATTATCTCTTATAGTTTCCGAGATATGGACTATCGATAATTTACACCTTAGGCTCTGCTTCTAACTTGGGCCCAAATTGTAAAATGGTCTTATCTATTAGCGATTTCATTCGAATTCACATTCCAAGTAATATTCGGCATGCTAATTACATTGCCGGTTGCCAAATTGCATTATCTCTTATAGTTTCCGAGATATGGACTATCGATAATTTACACCTTAGGCTCTGCTTCTAACTTGGGCCCAAATTGTAAAATCGTCTCAATCTATTGGCGAACCTGATTTCGTTCCAATTCACATTCCAAGTAATATTCGGCATGCTAATTACATTGCCGGTTGCCAAATTGTATTATCTCTTATAGTTTCCGAGATATGGACTATCGATAATTTACACCTTAGGCTCTGCTTCTAACTTGGGCCCAAATTGTAAAATGGTCTTATCTATTGGCGATTTCGTTCCAATTCACACTCCAAGTAAATATTCGGCATGCTAATTACATTGCCGGTTGTGAAATTGCATTATCTCTGATAGTTTCGCGAGATATGGACTATCAATAATTTACACCTTAGGCTCTGCTTCTAACTTGGGCCCAAATTGTAAAATGGTCTTATCTATTGGCGATTCGTCCCAATTCACATTCCAAGTAATATTCGGCATGCTAATTACATTGCCGGTTGCGAAATTGCATTATCTCTTATAGTTTCCGAGATATGGACTTATCGATAATTTACACCTTAGGCTCTGCTTCTTACTTGGGCCCAAATTGTAAAATGGCTTTATCTATTGGCGATTTCGTTCCAATTCACATTCCAAGTAATATTCGGCATGCTAATTACATTGCCGGTTGCGAAATTGCATTATCTCTTATAGTTTCCGAGATATGGACTATCGATAATTTACACCTTAGGCTCTGCTTCTTACTTGGGCCCAAATTGTAAAATGGCTTTATCTATTGGCGATTTCGTTCCAATTCACATTCCAAGTAATATTCGGCATGCTAATTACATTGCCGGTTGCCAAATTGCATTATCTCTTATAGTTTCCGAGATATGGACTATCGATAATTTACACCTTAAGGCTCTGCTTCTAACTTGGGCCCAAATTGTAAAATGGTCTTATCTATTGGCGATTTCGTTCCAATTCACATTCCAAGTAATATTCGGCATGCTAATTACATTGCCGGTGGGCCAAATTGAATTATCTCTTATAGTTTCCGAGATATGGACTATCGATAATTTACACCTTAGGCTCTGCTTCTAACTTGGGCCAAATTGTAAAATGGTCTTACCTATTGGCGATTTCGTTCCAATTCACATTCCATGTAATATTCGGCATGCTAATTACATTGCCGGTTGCCAAATTGCATTATCTCTTATAGTTTCCGAGATATGGACTATCGATAATTTAAACCCTAGGCTCTGCTTCTAACTTGGGCCCAAATTGTAAAATGGGTCTTATCTATGGCGATTTCGTTCCAATTCACATTCCAAGTAATATTCGGCATGCTAATTACATTGCCGGTTGCCAAATTGCATTATCCCTTATAGTTTCCGAGATATGGACTATCGATAATTTACACCTTAGGCTCTGCTTCGAACTTGGGCCCAAATTGTAATATGGTCTTATCTATTGGCGATTTCGTTCCAATTCACATTCCAAGTAATATTCGGCATGCTAATTACATTGCCGGTTGCCAAATTGCATTATCTCTTATAGTTTCCGAGATATGGACTATCGATAATTTACACCTTAGGCTCTGCTTCTAACTTGGGCCCAAATTGTAAAATGGTCTTATCTATTGGCGATTTCGTTCCAATTCACATTCCAAGTAATATTCGGCATGCTAATTACATTGCCGGTTGCCAAATTGCATTATCCTCTTATAGTTTCCGAGATATGGACTATCGATAATTTACACCTTAGGCTCTGCTTCTAACTTGGGCCCAAATTGTAAAATGGTCTTATCTATTGGCGATTTCGTTCCAATTCACATTCCAAGTAATATTCGGCATGCTAATTACATTGCCGGTTGCCAAAATTGCATTATCTCTTATAGTTTCTGAGATATGGACTATCGATTATTTACATCTTAGGGCTCTGCTTCTAACTTGGGCCCAAATTGTAAAAATGGTCTTATCTATTGGCGATTTCGTTCCAATTCACATTCCAAGTAATATTCGGCATGCTAATTACATTGCCGGTTGCCAAATTGCATTATCTCTTATAGTTTCCGAGATATGAACTATCGATAATTTACACCTTAGGCTCTGCTTCTAACTTGGGCCCAAATTGTAAAATTGTCTTATCTATTGGCGATTTCGTTGCAATTCACATTCCAAGTAATATTCGGCATGCTAATTACATTGCCGGTTGCCAAATTGCATTATCTCTTATAGTTTCCGAGATATGGACTATCGATAATTTACACCTCAGGCTCTGCTTCTAACTTGGGCCAAATTGTAAAATGGTCTTATCTATTGGCGATTTCGTTCCAATTCACATTCCAAGTAGTATTCGGCATGCTAATTACATTGCCGGTTGCCAAATTGCATTATCTCTTATAGTTTCCGAGATATGGACTATCGATAATTTACACCTTAGGCTCTGCTTCTAACTTGGGCCCAAATTGTAAAATGGTCTTATCTATTGGCGATTTCGTTTCCAATTCCATTCCAAGTAATATTCGGCATGCTAATTACATTGCCGGTGGCCAAATTGAATTATCTCTTATAGTTTCCGAGATATGGACTATCGATAATTTACACCTTAGGCTCTGCTTCTAACTTGGGCCCCATATTGTAAAATGGTCTTACCTATTGGCGATTTCGTTTCCAATTCACATTCCATGTAATATTCGGCATGCTAATTACATTGCCGGTTGCCAAATTGCATTATCTCTTATAGTTTCCGAGATATGGACTATCGATAATTTAAACCCTAGGCTCTGCTTCTAACTTGGGCCCAAATTGTAAAATGGTCTTATCTATTGGCGATTTCGTTCCAATTCACATTCCAAGTAATATTCGGCATGCTAATTACATTGCCGGTTGCCAAATTGCATTATCCCTTATAGTTTCCGAGATATGGACTATCGATAATTTACACCTTAGGCTCTGCTTCGAACTTGGGCCCAAATTGTAATATGGTCTTATCTATTGGCGATTTCGTTCCAATTCACATTCCAAGTAATATTCGGCATGCTAATTACATTGCCGGTTGCCAAATTGCATTATCTCTTATAGTTTCCGAGATATGGACTATCGATAATTTACACCTTAGGCTCTGCTTCTAACTTGGGCCCAAATTGTAAAATGGTCTTATCTATTGGCGATTTCGTTCCAATTCACATTCCAAGTAATATTCGGCATGCTAATTACATTGCCGGTTGCCAAATTGCATTATCTCTTATAGTTTCCGAGATATGGACTATCGATAATTTACACCTTAGGCGTCTGCTTCTAAACTTGGGCCCAAATTGTAAAATGGTCTTATCTATTGGCGATTTCGTTCCAATTCACATTCCAAGTAATATTCGGCATGCTAATTACATTGCCGGTTGCCAAATTGCATTATCTCTTTTAGTTTCCGAGATATGGACTATCGATAATTTACACCTTAGGCTCTGCTTCTAACTTGGGCCCAAATTGTAAAATGGTCTTATCTATTGGCGATTTCGTTCCAATTCACATTCCAAGTAATATTCGGCATGCTAATTACATTGCCGGTTGCCAAAATTGCATTATCTCTTATAGTTTCCGAGATATGGACTATCGATAATTTACACCTTAGGCTCTGCTTCTTACTTGGGCCCAAATTGTAAAATGGCTTTATCTATTGGCGATTTCGTTCCAATTCACATTCCAAGTAATATTCGGCATGCTAATTACATTGCCGGTTGCCAATTGCATTATCTCTTATAGTTTCCGAGATATGGGACTATCGATAATTTACACCTTAGGCTCTGCTTCTAACTTGGGCCCAAATTGTAAAATGGTCTTATCTATTGGCGATTTCGTTCCAATTCACATTCCAAGTAATATTCGGCATGCTAATTACATTGCCGGTGGCCAAATTGAATTATCTCTTATAGTTTCCGAGATATGGACTATCGATAATTTACACCTTAGGCTCTGCTTCTAACTTGGGCCCAAATTGTAAAATGGTCTTACCTATTGGCGATTTCGTTCCAATTCACATTCCATGTAATATTCGGCATGCTAATTACATTGCCGGTTGCCAAATTGCATTATCTCTTATAGTTTCCGAGATATGGACTATCGATAATTTAAACCCTAGGCTCTGCTTCTAACTTGGGCCCAAATTGTAAAATGGTCTTATCTATTGGCGATTTCGTTCCAATTCACATTCCAAGTAATATTCGGCATGCTAATTACATTGCCGGTTGCCAAATTGCATTATCCCTTATAGTTTCCGAGATATGGACTATCGATAATTTACACCTTAGGCTCTGCTTCGAACTTGGGCCCAAATTGTAATATGGTCTTATCTATTGGCGATTTCGTTCCAATTCACATTCCAAGTAATATTCGGGCATGCTAATTACATTGCCGGTTGCCAAATTGCATTATCTCTTATAGTTTCCGAGATATGGACTATCGATAATTTACACCTTAGGCTCTGCTTCTAACTTGGGCCCAAATTGTAAAATGGTCTTATCTATTGGCGATTTCGTTCCAATTCACATTCAAGTAATATTCGGCATGCTAATTACATTGCCGGTTGCCAAATTGCATTATCTCTTATAGTTTCCGAGATATGGACTATCGATAATTTACACCTTAGGCTCTGCTTCTAACTTGGGCCCAAATTGTAAAATGGTCTTATCTATTGGCGATTTCGTTCCAATTCACATTCCAAGTAATATTCGGCATGCTAATTACATTGCCGGCTGCCAAATTGCATTATCTCTTATAGTTTTCCTAGATATGGACTATCGATAATTTACACCTTAGCCTCTGCTTCTAACTTGGGCCCAAATTGTAAAATGGTCTTATCTATTGGCGATTTCGTTCCAATTCACATTCCAAGTAATATTCGGCATGCTAATTACATTGCCGGTTGCCAAATTGCATTATCTCTTATAGTTTCCGAGATATGGACTATCGATAATTTACACCTTAGGCTCTGCTTCTAACTTGGGCCCAAATTGTAAAATGGTCTTATCTATTGGCGATTTCGTTCCAATTCACACTCCAAGTAATATTCGGCATGCTAATTATATTGCCGGTTGCGAATTGCATTATCTCTTATAGTTTCCGAGATATGGACTATCAATAATTTACACCTTAGGCTCTGCTTCTAACTTGGGCCCAAATTGTAAAATGGTCTTATCTATTGGCAATTTCGTTCCAATTCACACTCCAAGTAATATTCGGCATGCTAATTATATTGCCGGTTGCGAAATTGCATTATCTCTTATAGTTTCCGAGATATGGACTATCAATAATTTTACACCTTAGGCTCTGCTTCTAACTTGGGCCCAAATTGTAAAATGGTCTTATCTATTGGCGATTTCGTTCCAATTCACATTCCAAGTAATATTCGGCATGCTAAATTACATTGCCGGTTGCCAAATTGCATTATCTCTTATAGTTTCTGAGATATGGACTATCGATTATTTACATCTTAGGCTCTGCTTCTAACTTGGGCCAAATTGTAAAATGGTCTTATCTATTGGCGATTTCGTTCCAATTCACATTCCAAGTAATATTCGGCATGCTAATTACATTGCCGGTTGCCCAAATTGCATTATCTCTTATAGTTTCCGAGATATGAACTATCGATAATTTACACCTTAGGCTCTGCTTCTAACTTGGGCCCAAATTGTAAAATGGTCTTATCTATTGGCGATTTCGTTGCAATTCACATTCCAAGTAATATTCGGCATGCTAATTACATTGCCGGTTGCCCAAATTGCATTATCTCTTATAGTTTCCGAGATATGGACTATCGATAATTTACACCTTAGGCTCTGCTTCTAACTTGGGCCCAAATTGTAAAATGGTCTTATCTATTGGCGATTTCGTTCCAATACACATTTCAAGTAATATTCGGCATGCTAATTACATTGCCGGTTGCCAAATTGCATTATCTCTTATAGTTTCCGAGATATGGACTATCGATAATTTACACCTTAGGCTCTGCTTCTAACTTGGGCCCAAATTGTAAAATGGCCTTATCTATTGCCGATTTCGTTCCAATTCACATTCCAAGTAATATTCGGCATGCTAATTACATTGCCGGTTGCCAAATTGCATTATCTCTTATAGTTTCCGAGATATGAACTATCGATAATTTACACCTTAGGCTCTGCTTCTAACTTGGGCCCAAATTGTAAAATGGTCTTATCTATTGGCGATTTCGTTGCAATTCACATTCCAAGTAATATTCGGCATGCTAATTACATTGCCGGTTGCCAAATTGCATTATCTCTTATAGTTTCCGAGATATGGACTATCGATAATTTACACCTCAGGCTCTGCTTCTAACTTGGGCCCAAATTGTAAAATGGTCTTATCTATTGGCGATTTCGTTCCAATTCACATTCCAAGTAGTATTCGGCATGCTAATTACATTGCCGGTTGCCAAATTGCATTATCTCTTATAGTTTCCGAGATATGGACTATCGATAATTTACACCTTAGGCTCTGCTTCTAACTTGGGCCCAAATTGTAAAACGGTCTTATCTATTGGCGATTTCGTTCCAATTCACATTCCAAGTAATATTCGGCATGCTAATTACATTGCCGGTTACCAAATTGCATTATCTCTTATAGTTTCCGAGATATGGACTATCGATAATTTACACCTTAGGCTCTGCTTCTAACTTGGGCCCAAATTGTAAAATGGTCTTATCTATTGGCGATTTCGTTCCAATACACATTCCAAGTAATATTCGGCATGCTAATTACATTGCCGGTTGCCAAATTGCATTATCTCTTATAGTTTCCGAGATATGGACTATCGATAATTTACACCTTAGGCTCTGCTTCTAACTTGGGCCCAAATTGTAAAATGGCCTTATCTATTGCCGATTTCGTTCCAATTCACATTCCAAGTAATATTCGGCATGCTAATTACATTGCCGGTTGCCAAATTGCATTATCTCTTATAGTTTCCGAGATATGGACTATCGATAATTTACACCTTAGGCTCTGCTTCTAACTTGGCCCAAATTGTAAAATCGTCTTATCTATTGGCGATTTCGTTCCAATTCACATTCCAAGTAATATTCGGCATGCTAATTACATTGCCGGTTGCCAAATTGCATTATCTCTTATAGTTTCCGAGATATGGACTATCGATAATTTACACCTTAGGCTCTGCTTCTAACTTGGGCCCAAATTGTAAAATGGTCTTATCTATTGGCGATTTCGTTCCAATTCACATTCCAAGTAATATCCAGCATGCTAATTACATTGGCGGTTGCCAAATTGAATTATCTCTTATAGTTTCCGAGATATGGACTATCGATAATTTACACCTTAGGCTCTGCTTCTAACTTGGGCCCAAATTGTAAAATGGTCTTACCTATTGGCGATTTCGTTCCAATTCACATTCCAAGTAATATTCGGCATGCTAATTACATTGCCGGTTGCCAAATTGCATTATCTCTTATAGTTTCCGAGATATGGACTATCGATAATTTACATCTTAGGCTCTGCTTCTAACTTGGGCCCAAATTGTAAAATGGTCTTATCTATTGGCGATTTCGTTCCAATTCACATTCCAAGTAATATTCGGCATGCTAATTACATTGCCGGTTGCCAAATTGCATTATCTCTTATAGTTTCCGAGATATGGACTATCGATAATTTACATCTTAGGCTCTGCTTCTAACTTGGGCCCAAATTGTAAAATGGTCTTATCTATTGGCGATTTCGTTCCAATTCACATTCCAAGTAATATTCGGCATGCTAATTACATTGCCGGTTGCCAAATTGCATTATCTCTTATAGTTTCCGAGATATGGACTATCGCTAATTTACACCTTAGGCTCTGCTTCTAACTTGGGCCCAAATTGTAAAATGGTCTTATCTATTGCCGATTTCGTTCCAATTCACATTCCAAGTAATATTCGGCATGCTAATTACATTGCCGGTTGCCAAATTGCATTATCTCTTATAGTTTCCGAGATATGGACTATCGATAATTTACACCTTAGGCTCTGCTTCTAACTTGGGCCCAAATTGTAAAATGGTCTTATCTATTGGCGATTTCATTCCAATTCACATTCCAAGTAATATTCGGCATGCTAATTACATTGCCGGTTGCCAAATTGCATTATCTCTTATAGTTTCCGAGATATGGACTATCGATAATTTACACCTTAGGCTCTGCTTCTAACTTGGGCCCAAATTGTAAAATCGTCTCATCTATTGGCGATTTCGTTCCAATTCACATTCCAAGTAATATTCGGCATGCTAATTACATTGCCGGTTGCCAAATTGTATTATCTCTTATAGTTTCCGAGATATGGACTATCGATAATTTACACCTTAGGCTCTGCTTCTAACTTGGGCCCAAATTGTAAAATGGTCTTATCTACTGGCGATTTCGTTCCAATTCACATTCCAAGTAATATTCGGCATGCTAATTACATTGCCAGTTGCCAAATTGAATTATCTCCTATAGTTTCCGAGATATGGACTATCGATAATTTACACCTTAGGCTCTGCTTCTAACTTGGGCCCAAATTGTAAAATGGTCTTACCTATTGGCGATTTCGTTCCAATTCACATTCCAAGTAATATTCGGCATGCTAATTACATTGCCGGTTGCCAAATTGAATTATCTCTTATAGTTTCCGAGATATGGACTATCGATAATTTACACCTTAGGCTCTGCTTCTAACTTGGGCCCAAATTGTAAAATGGTCTTACCTATTGGCGATTTCGTTCCAATTCACATTCCAAGTAATATTCGGCATGCTAATTACATTGCCGGTTGCCAAATTGCATTATCTCTTATAGTTTCCGAGATATGGACTATCGATAATTTACACCTTAGGCTCTGCTTCTAACTTGGGCCCAAATTGTAAAATCGTCTTATCTATTGGCGATTTCGTTCCAATTCACATTCCAAGTAATATTCGGCATGCTAATTACATTGCCGGTTGCCAAATTGCATTATCTCTTATAGTTTCCGAGATATGGACTATCGATAATTTACACCTTAGGCTCTGCTTCTAACTTGGGCCCAAATTGTAAAATGGTCTTATCTATTGGCGATTTCGTTCCAATTCACATTCCAAGTAATATCCAGCATGCTAATTACATTGCCGGTTGCCAAATTGAATTATCTCTTATAGTTTCCGAGATATGGACTATCGATAATTTACACCTTAGGCTCTGCTTCTAACTTGGGCCCAAATTGTAAAATGGTCTTACCTATTGGCGATTTCGTTCCAATTCATATTCCAAGTAAAATTCGGCATGCTAATTACATTGCCGGTTGCCAAATTGCATTATCTCTTATAGTTTCCGAGATATGGACTATCGATAATTTACATCTTAGGCTCTGCTTCTAACTTGGACCCAAATTGTAAAATGGTCTTATCTATTGGCGATTTCGTTCCAATTCACATTCCAAGTAATATTCGGCATGCTAATTACATTGCCGGTTGCCAAATTGCATTATCTCTTATAGTTTCCGAGATATGGACTATCGATAATTTACATCTTAGGCTCTGCTTCTAACTTGGGCCCAAATTGTAAAATGGTCTTATCTATTGGCGATTTCGTTCCAATTCACATTCCAAGTAATATCCAGCATGCTAATTACATTGCCGGTTGCCAAATTGAATTATCTCTTATAGTTTCCGAGATATGGACTATCGATAATTTACACCTTAGGCTCTGCTTCTAACTTGGGCCCAAATTGTAAAATGGTCTTATCTATTGGCGATTTCATTCCAATTCACATTCCAAGTAATATTCGGCATGCTAATTACATTGCCGGTTGCCAAATTGCATTATCTCTTATAGTTTCCGAGATATGGACTATCGATAATTTACACCTTAGGCTCTGCTTCTAACTTGGGCCCAAATTGTAAAATCGTCTCATCTATTGGCGATTTCGTTCCAATTCACATTCCAAGTAATATTCGGCATGCTAATTACATTGCCGGTTGCCAAATTGTATTATCTCTTATAGTTTCCGAGATATGGACTATCGATAATTTACACCTTAGGCTCTGCTTCTAACTTGGGCCCAAATTGTAAAATGGTCTTATCTATTGGCGATTTCGTTCCAATTCACATTCCAAGTAATATTCGGCATGCTAATTACATTGCCGGTTGCCAAATTGAATTATCTCCTATAGTTTCCGAGATATGGACTATCGATAATTTACACCTTAGGCTCTGCTTCTAACTTGGGCCCAAATTGTAAAATGGTCTTACCTATTGGCGATTTCGTTCCAATTCACATTCCAAGTAATATTCGGCATGCTAATTACATTGCCGGTTGCCAAATTGAATTATCTCTTATAGTTTCCGAGATATGGACTATCGATAATTTACACCTTAGGCTCTGCTTCTAACTTGGGCCCAAATTGTAAAATGGTCTTACCTATTGGCGATTTCGTTCCAATTCACATTCCAAGTAATATTCGGCATGCTAATTACATTGCCGGTTGCCAAATTGCATTATCTCTTATAGTTTCCGAGATATGGACTATCGATAATTTACACCTTAGGCTCTGCTTCTAACTTGGGCCCAAATTGTAAAATGGTCTTATCTATTGGCGATTTCGTTCCAATTCACATTCCAAGTAATATTCGGCATGCTAATTACATTGCCGGTTGCCAAATTGCATTATCTCTTATAGTTTCCGAGATATGGACTATCGATAATTTACACCTTAGGCTCTGCTTCTAACTTGGGCCCAAATTGTAAAATCGTCTCATCTATTGGCGATTTCGTTCCAATTCACATTCCAAGTAATATTCGGCATGCTAATTACATTGCCGGTTGCCAAATTGCATTATCTCTTATAGTTTCCGAGATATGGACTATCGATAATTTACACCTTAGGCTCTGCTTCTAACTTGGGCCCAAATTGTAAAATGGTCTTATCTATTGGCGACTTCGTTCCAATTCACATTCCAAGTAATATTCGGCATGCTAATTACATTGCCGGTTGCCAAATTGCATTATCTCTTATAGTTTCCGAGATATGGACTATCGATAATTTACACCTTAGGCTCTGCTTCTAACTTGGGCCCAAATTGTAAAATGGTCTTATCTATTGGCGATTTCGTTCCAATTCACATTCCAAGTAATATCCGGCATGCTAATTACATTGCCGGTTGCAAAATTGAATTATCTCTTATAGTTTCCGAGATATGGACTATCGATAATTTACACCTTAGGCTCTGCTTCTAACTTGGGCCCAAATTGTAAAATGGTCTTACCTATTGGCGATTTCGTTCCAATTCACATTCCAAGTAATATTCGGCATGCTAATTACATTGCCGGTTGCCAAATTGCATTATCTCTTATAGTTTCCGAGATATGGACTATCGATAATTTACACCTTAGGCTCTGCTTCTAACTTGGGCCCAAATTGTAAAATGGTCTTATCTATTGGCGATTTCGTTCCAATTCACATTCCAAGTAATATTCTTCATGCTAATTACATTGCCGGTTGCCAAATTGCATTATCTCTTATAGTTTCCGAGATATGGACTATCGATAATTTACACCTTAGGCTCTGCTTCTAACTTGGGCCCAAATTGTAAAATGGTCTTCTCTATTGGCGATTTCGTTCCAATTCACATTCCAAGTAATATTCGGCATGCTAATTACATTGCCGGTGGCCAAGTTGCATTATCTCTTATAGTTTCCGAGATATGGACTATCGATAATTTACACCTTAGGCTCTGCTTCTAACTTGGGCCCAAATTGTAAAATGGTCTTATCTATTGGCGATTTCGTTCCAATTCACATTCCAAGTAGTATTCGGCATGCTAATTACATTGCCGGTTGCCAAATTGCATTATCTCTTATAGTTTCCGAGATATGGACTATCGATAATTTACACCTTAGGCTCTGCTTCTAACTTGGGCCCAAATTGTAAAATGGTCTTATCTATTGGCGATTTCTTTCCAATTCACATTCCAAGTAATATTCGGCATGCTAATTTCATTGCCAGTTGCTAAATTGCATTATCTCTTATAGTTTCCGAGATATGGACTATGGATAATTTACACCTTAGGCTCTGCTTCTAACTCGGGCCCAAATTGTAAAATGGTCTTATCTATTGCCGATTTCGTTCCAATTCACATTCCAAGTAATATTCGGCATGCTAATTACATTGCCGGTTGCCAAATTGCATTATCTCTGATAGTTTCCGAGATATGGACTATCGATAATTTACACCTTAGGCTCTGCTTCTAACTTGGGCCCAAATTGTAAAATGGTCTTATCTATTGGCGATTTCGTTCCAATTCACATTCCAAGTAATATTCGGCATGCTAATTACATTGCCGGTTGCCAAATTGCATTATCTCTTATAGTTTCCGAGATATGGACTATCGATAATTTACACCTTAGGCTCTGCTTCTAACTTGGGCCCAAATTGTAAAATGGTCTTACCTATTGGCGATTTCGTTCCAATTCACATTCCAAGTAATATTCGGCATGCTAATTACATTGCCGGTTGCCAAATTGAATTATCTCTTATAGTTTCCGAGATATGGACTATCGATAATTTACACCTTAGGCTCTGCTTCTAACTTGGGCCCAAATTGTAAAATGGTCTTACCTATTGGCGATTTCGTTCCAATTCACATTCCAAGTAAAATTCGGCATGCTAATTACATTGCCGGTTGCCAAATTGCATTATCTCTTATAGTTTCCGAGATATGGACTATCGATAATTTACATCTTAGGCTCTGCTTCTAACTTGGGCCCAAATTGTAAAATGGTCTTATCTATTGGCGATTTCGTTCCAATTCACATTCCAAGTAATATTCGGCATGCTAATTACATTGCCGGTTGCCAAATTGCATTATCTCTTATAGTTTCCGAGATATGGACTATCGATAATTTACATCTTAGGCTCTGCTTCTAACTTGGGCCCAAATTGTAAAATGGTCTTATCTATTGGCGATTTCGTTCCAATTCACATTCCAAGTAATATCCAGCATGCTAATTACATTGCCGGTTGCCAAATTGAATTATCTCTTATAGTTTCCGAGATATGGACTATCGATAATTTACACCTTAGGCTCTGCTTCTAACTTGGGCCCAAATTGTAAAATGGTCTTATCTATTGGCGATTTCATTCCAATTCACATTCCAAGTAATATTCGGCATGCTAATTACATTGCCGGTTGCCAAATTGCATTATCTCTTATAGTTTCCGAGATATGGACTATCGATAATTTACACCTTAGGCTCTGCTTCTAACTTGGGCCCAAATTGTAAAATCGTCTCATCTATTGGCGATTTCGTTCCAATTCACATTCCAAGTAATATTCGGCATGCTAATTACATTGCCGGTTGCCAAATTGTATTATCTCTTATAGTTTCCGAGATATGGACTATCGATAATTTACACCTTAGGCTCTGCTTCTAACTTGGGCCCAAATTGTAAAATGGTCTTATCTATTGGCGATTTCGTTCCAATTCACATTCCAAGTAATATTCGGCATGCTAATTACATTGCCGGTTGCCAAATTGAATTATCTCCTATAGTTTCCGAGATATGGACTATCGATAATTTACACCTTAGGCTCTGCTTCTAACTTGGGCCCAAATTGTAAAATGGTCTTACCTATTGGCGATTTCGTTCCAATTCACATTCCAAGTAATATTCGGCATGCTAATTACATTGCCGGTTGCCAAATTGAATTATCTCTTATAGTTTCCGAGATATGGACTATCGATAATTTACACCTTAGGCTCTGCTTCTAACTTGGGCCCTAATTGTAAAATGGTCTTACCTATTGGCGATTTCGTTCCAATTCACATTCCAAGTAATATTCGGCATGCTAATTACATTGCCGGTTGCCAAATTGCATTATCTCTTATAGTTTCCGAGATATGGACTATCGATAATTTACACCTTAGGCTCTGCTTCTAACTTGGGCCCAAATTGTAAAATGGTCTTATCTATTGGCGATTTCGTTCCAATTCACATTCCAAGTAATATTCGGCATGCTAATTACATTGCCGGTTGCCAAATTGCATTATCTCTTATAGTTTCCGAGATATGGACTATCGATAATTTACACCTTAGGCTCTGCTTCTAACTTGGGCCCAAATTGTAAAATCGTCTCATCTATTGGCGATTTCGTTCCAATTCACATTCCAAGTAATATTCGGCATGCTAATTACATTGCCGGTTGCCAAATTGCATTATCTCTTATAGCTTCCGAGATATGGACTATCGATAATTTACACCTTAGGCTCTGCTTCTAACTTGGGCCCAAATTGTAAAATGGTCTTATCTATTGGCGATTTCGTTCCAATTCACATTCCAAGTAATATTCGGCATGCTAATTACATTGCCGGTTGCCAAATTGCATTATCTCTTATAGTTTCCGAGATATGGACTATCGATAATTTACACCTTAGGCTCTGCTTCTAACTTGGGCCCAAATTGTAAAATGGTCTTATCTATTGGCGATTTCGTTCCAATTCACATTCCAAGTAATATCCGGCATGCTAATTACATTGCCGGTTGCAAAATTGAATTATCTCTTATAGTTTCCGAGATATGGACTATCGATAATTTACACCTTAGGCTCTGCTTCTAACTTGGGCCCAAATTGTAAAATGGTCTTACCTATTGGCGATTTCGTTCCAATTCACATTCCAAGTAATATTCGGCATGCTAATTACATTGCCGGTTGCCAAATTGCATTATCTCTTATAGTTTCCGAGATATGGACTATCGATAATTTACACCTTAGGCTCTGCTTCTAACTTGGGCCCAAATTGTAAAATGGTCTTATCTATTGGCGATTTCGTTCCAATTCACATTCCAAGTAATATTCTTCATGCTAATTACATTGCCGGTTGCCAAATTGCATTATCTCTTATAGTTTCCGAGATATGGACTATCGATAATTTACACCTTAGGCTCTGCTTCTAACTTGGGCCCAAATTGTAAAATGGTCTTCTCTATTGGCGATTTCGTTCCAATTCACATTCCAAGTAATATTCGGCATGCTAATTACATTGCCGGTGGCCAAGTTGCATTATCTCTTATAGTTTCCGAGATATGGACTATCGATAATTTACACCTTAGGCTCTGCTTCTAACTTGGGCCCAAATTGTAAAATGGTCTTATCTATTGGCGAATTCGTTCCAATTCACATTCCAAGTAATATTCGGCATGCTAATTACATTGCCGGTGGCCAAGTTGCATTATCTCTTATAGTTTCCGTGATATGGACTATCGATAATTTACACCTTAGGCTCTGCTTCTAACTTGGGCCCAAATTGTAAAATGGTCTTATCTATTGGCGATTTCGTTCCAATTCACATTCCAAGTAGTATTCGGCATGCTAATTACATTGCCGGTTGCCAAATTGCATTATCTCTTATAGTTTCCGAGATATGGACTATCGATAATTTACACCTTAGGCTCTGCTTCTAACTTGGGCCCAAATTGTAAAATGGTCTTATCTATTGGCGATTTCTTTCCAATTCACATTCCAAGTAATATTCGGCATGCTAATTTCATTGCCAGTTGCTAAATTGCATTATCTCTTATAGTTTCCGAGATATGGACTATGGATAATTTACACCTTAGGCTCTGCTTCTAACTCGGGCCCAAATTGTAAAATGGTCTTATCTATTGCCGATTTCGTTCCAATTCACATTCCAAGTAATATTCGGCATGCTAATTACATTGCCGGTTGCCAAATTGCATTATCTCTGATAGTTTCCGAGATATGGACTATCGATAATTTACACCTTAGGCTCTGCTTCTAACTTGGGCCCAAATTGTAAAATGGTCTTATCTATTGGCGATTTCGTTCCAATTCACATTCCAAGTAATATTCGGCATGCTAATTACATTGCCGGTTGCCAAATTGCATTATCTCTTATAGTTTCTGAGATATGGACTATCGATAATTTACACCTTAGGCTCTGCTTCTAACTTGGGCCCAAATTGTAAAATGGTCTTATCTATTGGCGATTTCGTTCCAATTCACATTCCAAGTAATATTCGGCATGCTAATTACATTGCCGGTTGCCAAATTGCATTATCTCTTATAGTTTCCGAGATATGGACTATCGATAATTTACACCTTAGCTCTGCTTCTAACTTGGGCCCAAATTGTAAAATGGTCTTATCTATTGGCGATTTCGTTCCAATTCACATTCCAAGTAATATTCGGCATGCTAATTACATTGCCGGTTGCCAAATTGCATTATCTCTTATAGTTTCCGAGATATGGACTATCGATAATTTACACCTTAGGCTCTGCTTCTAACTTGGGCCCAAATTGTAAAATGGTCTTATCTATTGGCGATTTCGTTCCAATTCACATTCCAAGAGTATTCGGCATGCTAATTACATTGCCGGTTGCCAAATTGCATTATCTCTTATAGTTTCCGAGATATGGACTATCGATAATTTACACCTTAGGCTCTGCTTCTAACTTGGGCCCAAATTGTAAAATCGTCTCATCTATTGGCGATTTCGTTCCAATTCACATTCCAAGTAATATTCGGCATGCTAATTACATTGCCGGTTGCCAAATTGCATTATCTCTTATAGTTTCCGAGATATGGACTATCGATAATTTACACCTTAGGCTCTGCTTCTAACTTGGGCCCAAATTGTAAAATGGTCTTATCTATTGGCGATTTCGTTCCAATTCACATTCCAAGTAATATTCGGCATGCTAATTACATTGCCGGTTGCGAAATTGCATTATCTCTTATAGTTTCCGAGATATGGACTATCGATAATTTACACCTTAGGCTCTGCTTCTAACTTGGGCCCAAATTGTAAAATGGTCTTATCTATTGGCGATTTCGTTCCAATTCACATTCCAAGTAATATCCGGCATGCTAATTACATTGCCGGTTGCCAAATTGAATTATCTCTTATAGTTTCCGAGATATGGACTATCGATAATTTACACCTTAGGCTCTGCTTCTAACTTGGGCCCAAATTGTAAAATGGTCTTATCTATTGGCGATTTCGTTCCAATTCACATTCCAAGTAATATCCGGCATGCTAATTACATTGCCGGTTGCAAAATTGAATTATCTCTTATAGTTTCCGAGATATGGACTATCGATAATTTACACCTTAGGCTCTGCTTCTAACTTGGGCCCAAATTGTAAAATGGTCTTACCTATTGGCGATTTCGTTCCAATTCACATTCCAAGTAATATTCGGCATGCTAATTACATTGCCGGTTGCCAAATTGCATTATCTCTTATAGTTTCCGAGATATGGACTATCGATAATTTACACCTTAGGCTCTGCTTCTAACTTGGGCCCAAATTGTAAAATGGTCTTATCTATTGGCGATTTCGTTCCAATTCACATTCCAAGTAATATTCTTCATGCTAATTACATTGCCGGTTGCCAAATTGCATTATCTCTTATAGTTTCCGAGATATGGACTATCGATAATTTACACCTTAGGCTCTGCTTCTAACTTGGGCCCAAATTGTAAAATGGTCTTCTCTATTGGCGATTTCGTTCCAATTCACATTCCAAGTAATATTCGGCATGCTAATTACATTGCCGGTGGCCAAGTTGCATTATCTCTTATAGTTTCCGAGATATGGACTATCGATAATTTACACCTTAGGCTCTGCTTCTAACTTGGGCCCAAATTGTAAAATGGTCTTATCTATTGGCGAATTCGTTCCAATTCACATTACAAGTAATATTCGGCATGCTAATTACATTGCCGGTGGCCAAGTTGCATTATCTCTTATAGTTTCCGTGATATGGACTATCGATAATTTACACCTTAGGCTCTGCTTCTAACTTGGGCCCAAATTGTAAAATGGTCTTATCTATTGGCGATTTCGTTCCAATTCACATTCCAAGTAGTATTCGGCATGCTAATTACATTGCCGGTTGCCAAATTGCATTATCTCTTATAGTTTCCGAGATATGGACTATCGATAATTTACACCTTAGGCTCTGCTTCTAACTTGGGCCCAAATTGTAAAATGGTCTTATCTATTGGCGATTTCTTTCCAATTCACATTCCAAGTAATATTCGGCATGCTAATTTCATTGCCAGTTGCTAAATTGCATTATCTCTTATAGTTTCCGAGATATGGACTATGGATAATTTACACCTTAGGCTCTGCTTCTAACTCGGGCCCAAATTGTAAAATGGTCTTATCTATTGCCGATTTCGTTCCAATTCACATTCCAAGTAATATTCGGCATGCTAATTACATTGCCGGTTGCCAAATTGCATTATCTCTGATAGTTTCCGAGATATGGACTATCGATAATTTACACCTTAGGCTCTGCTTCTAACTTGGGCCCAAATTGTAAAATGGTCTTATCTATTGGCGATTTCGTTCCAATTCACATTCCAAGTAATATTCGGCATGCTAATTACATTGCCGGTTGCCAAATTGCATTATCTCTTATAGTTTCCGAGATATGGACTATCGATAATTTACACCTTAGGCTCTGCTTCTAACTTGGGCCCAAATTGTAAAATGGTCTTACCTATTGGCGATTTCGTTCCAATTCACATTCCAAGTAATATTCGGCATGCTAATTACATTGCCGGTTGCCAAATTGCATTATCTCTTATAGTTTCCGAGATATGGACTATCGATAATTTACACCTTAGGCTCTGCTTCTAACTTGGCCCAAATTGTAAAATCGTCTTATCTATTGGCGATTTCGTTCCAATTCACATTCCAAGTAATATTCGGCATGCTAATTACATTGCCGGTTGCCAAATTGCATTATCTCTTATAGTTTCCGAGATATGGACTATCGATAATTTACACCTTAGGCTCTGCTTCTAACTTGGGCCCAAATTGTAAAATGGTCTTATCTATTGGCGATTTCGTTCCAATTCACATTCCAAGTAATATCCAGCATGCTAATTACATTGCCGGTTGCCAAATTGAATTATCTCTTATAGTTTCCGAGATATGGACTATCGATAATTTACACCTTAGGCTCTGCTTCTAACTTGGGCCCAAATTGTAAAATGGTCTTACCTATTGGCGATTTCGTTCCAATTCACATTCCAAGTAAAATTCGGCATGCTAATTACATTGCCGGTTGCCAAATTGCATTATCTCTTATAGTTTCCGAGATATGGACTATCGATAATTTACATCTTAGGCTCTGCTTCTAACTTGGGCCCAAATTGTAAAATGGTCTTATCTATTGGCGATTTCGTTCCAATTCACATTCCAAGTAATATTCGGCATGCTAATTACATTGCCGGTTGCCAAATTGCATTATCTCTTATAGTTTCCGAGATATGGACTATCGATAATTTACATCTTAGGCTCTGCTTCTAACTTGGGCCCAAATTGTAAAATGGTCTTATCTATTGGCGATTTCGTTCCAATTCACATTCCAAGTAATATCCAGCATGCTAATTACATTGCCGGTTGCCAAATTGAATTATCTCTTATAGTTTCCGAGATATGGACTATCGATAATTTACACCTTAGGCTCTGCTTCTAACTTGGGCCCAAATTGTAAAATGGTCTTATCTATTGGCGATTTCATTCCAATTCACATTCCAAGTAATATTCGGCATGCTAATTACATTGCCGGTTGCCAAATTGCATTATCTCTTATAGTTTCCGAGATATGGACTATCGATAATTTACACCTTAGGCTCTGCTTCTAACTTGGGCCCAAATTGTAAAATCGTCTCATCTATTGGCGATTTCGTTCCAATTCACATTCCAAGTAATATTCGGCATGCTAATTACATTGCCGGTTGCCAAATTGTATTATCTCTTATAGTTTCCGAGATATGGACTATCGATAATTTACACCTTAGGCTCTGCTTCTAACTTGGGCCCAAATTGTAAAATGGTCTTATCTATTGGCGATTTCGTTCCAATTCACATTCCAAGTAATATTCGGCATGCTAATTACATTGCCGGTTGCCAAATTGAATTATCTCCTATAGTTTCCGAGATATGGACTATCGATAATTTACACCTTAGGCTCTGCTTCTAACTTGGGCCCAAATTGTAAAATGGTCTTACCTATTGGCGATTTCGTTCCAATTCACATTCCAAGTAATATTCGGCATGCTAATTACATTGCCGGTTGCCAAATTGAATTATCTCTTATAGTTTCCGAGATATGGACTATCGATAATTTACACCTTAGGCTCTGCTTCTAACTTGGGCCCTAATTGTAAAATGGTCTTACCTATTGGCGATTTCGTTCCAATTCACATTCCAAGTAATATTCGGCATGCTAATTACATTGCCGGTTGCCAAATTGCATTATCTCTTATAGTTTCCGAGATATGGACTATCGATAATTTACACCTTAGGCTCTGCTTCTAACTTGGGCCCAAATTGTAAAATGGTCTTATCTATTGGCGATTTCGTTCCAATTCACATTCCAAGTAATATTCGGCATGCTAATTACATTGCCGGTTGCCAAATTGCATTATCTCTTATAGTTTCCGAGATATGGACTATCGATAATTTACACCTTAGGCTCTGCTTCTAACTTGGGCCCAAATTGTAAAATCGTCTCATCTATTGGCGATTTCGTTCCAATTCACATTCCAAGTAATATTCGGCATGCTAATTACATTGCCGGTTGCCAAATTGCATTATCTCTTATAGCTTCCGAGATATGGACTATCGATAATTTACACCTTAGGCTCTGCTTCTAACTTGGGCCCAAATTGTAAAATGGTCTTATCTATTGGCGATTTCGTTCCAATTCACATTCCAAGTAATATTCGGCATGCTAATTACATTGCCGGTTGCCAAATTGCATTATCTCTTATAGTTTCCGAGATATGGACTATCGATAATTTACACCTTAGGCTCTGCTTCTAACTTGGGCCCAAATTGTAAAATGGTCTTATCTATTGGCGATTTCGTTCCAATTCACATTCCAAGTAATATCCGGCATGCTAATTACATTGTCGGTTGCAAAATTGAATTATCTCTTATAGTTTCCGAGATATGGACTATCGATAATTTACACCTTAGGCTCTGCTTCTAACTTGGGCCCAAATTGTAAAATGGTCTTACCTATTGGCGATTTCGTTCCAATTCACATTCCAAGTAATATTCGGCATGCTAATTACATTGCCGGTTGCCAAATTGCATTATCTCTTATAGTTTCCGAGATATGGACTATCGATAATTTACACCTTAGGCTCTGCTTCTAACTTGGGCCCAAATTGTAAAATGGTCTTATCTATTGGCGATTTCGTTCCAATTCACATTCCAAGTAATATTCTTCATGCTAATTACATTGCCGGTTGCCAAATTGCATTATCTCTTATAGTTTCCGAGATATGGACTATCGATAATTTACACCTTAGGCTCTGCTTCTAACTTGGGCCCAAATTGTAAAATGGTCTTCTCTATTGGCGATTTCGTTCCAATTCACATTCCAAGTAATATTCGGCATGCTAATTACATTGCCGGTGGCCAAGTTGCATTATCTCTTATAGTTTCCGAGATATGGACTATCGATAATTTACACCTTAGGCTCTGCTTCTAACTTGGGCCCAAATTGTAAAATGGTCTTATCTATTGGCGAATTCGTTCCAATTCACATTCCAAGTAATATTCGGCATGCTAATTACATTGCCGGTGGCCAAGTTGCATTATCTCTTATAGTTTCCGTGATATGGACTATCGATAATTTACACCTTAGGCTCTGCTTCTAACTTGGGCCCAAATTGTAAAATGGTCTTATCTATTGGCGATTTCGTTCCAATTCACATTCCAAGTAGTATTCGGCATGCTAATTACATTGCCGGTTGCCAAATTGCATTATCTCTTATAGTTTCCGAGATATGGACTATCGATAATTTACACCTTAGGCTCTGCTTCTAACTTGGGCCCAAATTGTAAAATGGTCTTATCTATTGGCGATTTCTTTCCAATTCACATTCCAAGTAATATTCGGCATGCTAATTTCATTGCCAGTTGCTAAATTGCATTATCTCTTATAGTTTCCGAGATATGGACTATGGATAATTTACACCTTAGGCTCTGCTTCTAACTCGGGCCCAAATTGTAAAATGGTCTTATCTATTGCCGATTTCGTTCCAATTCACATTCCAAGTAATATTCGGCATGCTAATTACATTGCCGGTTGCCAAATTGCATTATCTCTGATAGTTTCCGAGATATGGACTATCGATAATTTACACCTTAGGCTCTGCTTCTAACTTGGGCCCAAATTGTAAAATGGTCTTATCTATTGGCGATTTCGTTCCAATTCACATTCCAAGTAATATTCGGCATGCTAATTACATTGCCGGTTGCCAAATTGCATTATCTCTTATAGTTTCTGAGATATGGACTATCGATAATTTACACCTTAGGCTCTGCTTCTAACTTGGGCCCAAATTGTAAAATGGTCTTATCTATTGGCGATTTCGTTCCAATTCACATTCCAAGTAATATTCGGCATGCTAATTACATTGCCGGTTGCCAAATTGCATTATCTCTTATAGTTTCCGAGATATGGACTATCGATAATTTACACCTTAGCTCTGCTTCTAACTTGGGCCCAAATTGTAAAATGGTCTTATCTATTGGCGATTTCGTTCCAATTCACATTCCAAGTAATATTCGGCATGCTAATTACATTGCCGGTTGCCAAATTGCATTATCTCTTATAGTTTCCGAGATATGGACTATCGATAATTTACACCTTAGGCTCTGCTTCTAACTTGGGCCCAAATTGTAAAATGGTCTTATCTATTGGCGATTTCGTTCCAATTCACATTCCAAGAGTATTCGGCATGCTAATTACATTGCCGGTTGCCAAATTGCATTATCTCTTATAGTTTCCGAGATATGGACTATCGATAATTTACACCTTAGGCTCTGCTTCTAACTTGGGCCCAAATTGTAAAATCGTCTCATCTATTGGCGATTTCGTTCCAATTCACATTCCAAGTAATATTCGGCATGCTAATTACATTGCCGGTTGCCAAATTGCATTATCTCTTATAGTTTCCGAGATATGGACTATCGATAATTTACACCTTAGGCTCTGCTTCTAACTTGGGCCCAAATTGTAAAATGGTCTTATCTATTGGCGATTTCGTTCCAATTCACATTCCAAGTAATATTCGGCATGCTAATTACATTGCCGGTTGCGAAATTGCATTATCTCTTATAGTTTCCGAGATATGGACTATCGATAATTTACACCTTAGGCTCTGCTTCTAACTTGGGCCCAAATTGTAAAATGGTCTTATCTATTGGCGATTTCGTTCCAATTCACATTCCAAGTAATATCCGGCATGCTAATTACATTGCCGGTTGCCAAATTGAATTATCTCTTATAGTTTCCGAGATATGGACTATCGATAATTTACACCTTAGGCTCTGCTTCTAACTTGGGCCCAAATTGTAAAATGGTCTTACCTATTGGCGATTTCGTTCCAATTCACATTCCAAGTAATATTCGGCATGCTAATTACATTGCCGGTTGCCAAATTGCATTATCTCTTATAGTTTCCGAGATATGGACTATCGATAATTTACACCTTAGGCTCTGCTTCTAACTTGGGCCCAAATTGTAAAATGGTCTTATCTATTGGCGATTTCGTTCCAATTCACATTCCAAGTAATATTCGGCATGCTAATTACATTGCCGGTTGCCAAATTGCATTATCTCTTATAATTTCCGAGATATGGACTATCGATAATTTACACCTTAGGCTCTGCTTCTAACTTGGGCCCAAATTGTAAAATGGTCTTCTCTATTGGCGATTTCGTTCCAATTCACATTCCAAGTAATATTCGGCATGCTAATTACATTGCCGGTGGCCAAGTTGCATTATCTCTTATAGTTTCCGAGATATGGACTATCGATAATTTACACCTTAGGCTCTGCTTCTAACTTGGGCCCAAATTGTAAAATGGTCTTATCTATTGGCGATTTCGTTCCAATTCACATTCCAAGTAATATCCGGCATGCTAATTACATTGCCGGTTGCAAAATTGAATTATCTCTTATAGTTTCCGAGATATGGACTATCGATAATTTACACCTTAGGCTCTGCTTCTAACTTGGGCCCAAATTGTAAAATGGTCTTACCTATTGGCGATATCGTTCCAATTCACATTCCAAGTAATATTCGGCATGCTAATTACATTGCCGGTTGCCAAATTGCATTATCTCTTATAGTTTCCGAGATATGGACTATCGATAATTTACACCTTAGGCTCTGCTTCTAACTTGGGCCCAAATTGTAAAATGGTCTTCTCTATTGGCGATTTCGTTCCAATTCACATTCCAAGTAATATTCTTCATGCTAATTACATTGCCGGTTGCCAAATTGCATTATCTCTTATAGTTTCCGAGATATGGACTATCGATAATTTACACCTTAGGCTCTGCTTCTAACTTGGGCCCAAATTGTAAAATGGTCTTCTCTATTGGCGATTTCGTTCCAATTCACATTCCAAGTAATATTCGGCATGCTAATTACATTGCCGGTGGCCAAGTTGCATTATCTCTTATAGTTTCCGAGATATGGACTATCGATAATTTACACCTTAGGCTCTGCTTCTAACTTGGGCCCAAATTGTAAAATGGTCTTATCTATTGGCGAATTCGTTCCAATTCACATTCCAAGTAATATTCGGCATGCTAATTACATTGCCGGTGGCCAAGTTGCATTATCTCTTATAGTTTCCGTGATATGGACTATCGATAATTTACACCTTAGGCTCTGCTTCTAACTTGGGCCCAAATTGTAAAATGGTCTTATCTATTGGCGATTTCGTTCCAATTCACATTCCAAGTAGTATTCGGCAAGCTAATTACATTGCCGGTTGCCAAATTGCATTATCTCTTATAGTTTCCGAGATATGGACTATCGATAATTTACACCTTAGGCTCTGCTTCTAACTTGGGCCCAAATTGTAAAATGGCCTTATCTATTGGCGATTTCTTTCCAATTCACATTCCAAGTAATATTCGGCATGCTAATTTCATTGCCAGTTGCTAAATTGCATTATCTCTTATAGTTTCCGAGATATGGACTATGGATAATTTACACCTTAGGCTCTGCTTCTAACTCGGGCCCAAATTGTAAAATGGTCTTATCTGTTGCCGATTTCGTTCCAATTCACATTCCAAGTAATATTCGGCATGCTAATTACATTGCCGGTTGCCAAATTGCATTATCTCTGATAGTTTCCGAGATATGGACTATCGATAATTTACACCTTAGGCTCTGCTTCTAACTTGGGCCCAAATTGTAAAATGGTCTTATCTATTGGCGATTTCGTTCCAATTCACATTCCAAGTAATATTCGGCATGCTAATTACATTGCCGGTTGCCAAATTGCATTATCTCTTATAGTTTCTGAGATATGGACTATCGATAATTTACACCTTAGGCTCTGCTTCTAACTTGGGCCCAAATTGTAAAATGGTCTTATCTATTGGCGATTTCGTTCCAATTCACATTCCAAGTAATATTCGGCATGCTAATTACATTGCCGGTTGCCAAATTGCATTATCTCTTATAGTTTCCGAGATATGGACTATCGATAATTTACACCTTAGCTCTGCTTCTAACTTGGGCCCAAATTGTAAAATGGTCTTATCTATTGGCGATTTCGTTCCAATTCACATTCCAAGTAATATTCGGCATGCTAATTACATTGCCGGTTGCCAAATTGCATTATCTCTTATAGTTTCCGAGATATGGACTATCGATAATTTACACCTTAGGCTCTGCTTCTAACTTGGGCCCAAATTGTAAAATGGTCTTATCTATTGGCGATTTCGTTCCAATTCACATTCCAAGAGTATTCGGCATGCTAATTACATTGCCGGTTGCCAAATTGCATTATCTCTTATAGTTTCCGAGATATGGACTATCGATAATTTACACCTTAGGCTCTGCTTCTAACTTGGGCCCAAATTGTAAAATCGTCTCATCTATTGGCGATTTCGTTCCAATTCACATTCCAAGTAATATTCGGCATGCTAATTACATTGCCGGTTGCCAAATTGCATTATCTCTTATAGTTTCCGAGATATGGACTATCGATAATTTACACCTTAGGCTCTGCTTCTAACTTGGGCCCAAATTGTAAAATGGTCTTATCTATTGGCGATTTCGTTCCAATTCACATTCCAAGTAATATTCGGCATGCTAATTACATTGCCGGTTGCGAAATTGCATTATCTCTTATAGTTTCCGAGATATGGACTATCGATAATTTACACCTTAGGCTCTGCTTCTAACTTGGGCCCAAATTGTAAAATGGTCTTATCTATTGGCGATTTCGTTCCAATTCACATTCCAAGTAATATCCGGCATGCTAATTACATTGCCGGTTGCCAAATTGAATTATCTCTTATAGTTTCCGAGATATGGACTATCGATAATTTACACCTTAGGCTCTGCTTCTAACTTGGGCCCAAATTGTAAAATGGTCTTACCTATTGGCAATTTCGTTCCAATTCACATTCCAAGTAATATTCGGCATGCTAATTACATTGCCGGTTGCCAAATTGCATTATCTCTTATAGTTTCCGAGATATGGACTATCGATAATTTACACCTTAGGCTCTGCTTCTAACTTGGGCCCAAATTGTAAAATGGTCTTATCTATTGGCGATTTCGTTCCAATTCACATTCCAAGTAATATTCGGCATGCTAATTACATTGCCGGTTGCCAAATTGCATTATCTCTTATAATTTCCGAGATATGGACTATCGATAATTTACACCTTAGGCTCTGCTTCTAACTTGGGCCCAAATTGTAAAATGGTCTTCTCTATTGGCGATTTCGTTCCAATTCACATTCCAAGTAATATTCGGCATGCTAATTACATTGCCGGTGGCCAAGTTGCATTATCTCTTATAGTTTCCGAGATATGGACTATCGATAATTTACACCTTAGGCTCTGCTTCTAACTTGGGCCCAAATTGTAAAATGGTCTTATCTATTGGCGATTTCGTTCCAATTCACATTCCAAGTAATATTCGGCATGCTAATTACATTGCCGGTGGCCAAGTTGCATTATCTCTTATAGTTTTCGAGATAGTGACTATCGATAATTTACACCTTAGGCTCTGCTTCTAACTTGGGCCCAAATTGTAAAATGGTCTTATCTATTGGCGATTTCGTTCCAATTCACATTCCAAGTAGTATTCGGCATGCTAATTACATTGCCGGTTGCCAAATTGCATTATCTCTTATAGTTTCCGAGATATGGACTATCGATAATTTACACCTTAGGCTCTGCTTCTAACTTGGGCCCAAATTGTAAAATGGTCTTATCTATTGGCGATTTCGTTCCAATTCACATTCCAAGTAATATTCGGCATGCTAATTTCATTGCCAGTTGCTAAATTGCATTATCTCTTATAGTTTCCGAGATATGGACTATGGATAATTTACACCTTAGGCTCTGCTTCTAACTCGGGCCCAAATTGTAAAATGGTCTTATCTATTGCCGATTTCGTTCCAATTCACATTCCAAGTAATATTCGGCATGCTAATTACATTGCCGGTTGCCAAATTGCATTATCTCTGATAGTTTCCGAGATATGGACTATCGATAATTTACACCTTAGGCTCTGCTTCTAACTTGGGCCCAAATTGTAAAATGGTCTTATCTATTGGCGATTTCGTTCCAATTCACATTCCAAGTAATATTCGGCATGCTAATTACATTGCCGGTTGCCAAATTGCATTATCTCTTATAGTTTCTGAGATATGGACTATCGATAATTTACACCTTAGGCTCTGCTTCTAACTTGGGCCCAAATTGTAAAATGGTCTTATCTATTGGCGATTTCGTTCCAATTCACATTCCAAGTAATATTCGGCATGCTAATTACATTGCCGGTTGCCAAATTGCATTATCTCTTATAGTTTCCGAGATATGGACTATCGATAATTTACACCTTAGGCTCTGCTTCTAACTTGGGCCCAAATTGTAAAATGGTCTTATCTATTGGCGATTTCGTTCCAATTCACATTCCAAGTAATATTCGGCATGCTAATTACATTGCCGGTTGCCAAATTGCATTATCTCTTATAGTTTCCGAGATATGGACTATCGATAATTTACACCTTAGGCTCTGCTTCTAACTTGGGCCCAAATTGTAAAATGGTCTTATCTATTGGCGATTTCGTTCCAATTCACATTCCAAGTAGTATTCGGCATGCTAATTACATTGCCGGTTGCCAAATTGCATTATCTCTTATAGTTTCCGAGATATGGACTATCGATAATTTACACCTTAGGCTCTGCTTCTAACTTGGGCCCAAATTGTAAAATGGTCTTATCTATTGGCGATTTCGTTCCAATTCACATTCCAAGTAATATTCGGCATGCTAATTACATTGCCAGTTGCCAAATTGCATTATCTCTTATAGTTTCCGAGATATGGACTATGGATAATTTACACCTTAGGCTCTGCTTCTAACTTGGGCCCAAATTGTAAAATGGTCTTATCTATTGGCGATTTCGTTCCAATTCACATTCCAAGTAATATTCGGCATGTTAATTAAATTGCCGGTTGCCAAATTGCATTATCTCTTATAGTTTCCGAGATATGGACTATCGATAATTTACACCTTAGGCTCTGCTTCTAACTTGGGCCCAAATTGTAAAATCGTCTTATCTATTGGCGATTTCGTTCCAATTCACATTCCAAGTAATATTCGGCATGCTAATTATATTGCCGGTTGCCAAATTGCATTATCTCTTATAGTTTCCGAGATATGGACTATCGATAATTTACACCTTAGGCTCTGCTTCTAACTTGGGCCCAAATTGTAAAATGGTCTTATCTATTGGCGATTTCGTTCCAATTCACATTCCAAGTAATATTCGGCATGCTAATTACATTGCCGGTTGCCAAATTGAATTATCTCCTATAGTTTCCGATATATGGACTATCGATAATTTACACCTTAGGCTCTGCTTCTAACTTGGGCCCAAATTGTAAAATGGTCTTATCTATTGGCGATTTCGTTCCAATTCACATTCCAAGTAATATTCCGCCTGCTAATTACATTGCCGGTTCCCAAATTGCATTATCTCTTATAGTTTCCGAGATATGGACTATCGATTATTTTTAACCTTAGGCTCTGCTTCTAACTTGGGCCCAAACTGTAAAATGGTCTTATCTATTGGCGATTTCGTTCCAATTCACATTATAAGTAGTATTCGGCATGCTAATTACATTGCCGGTTGCCAAATTGCATTATCTCTTATAGTTTCCGAGATATGGACTATCGATAATTTACACCTTAGGCTCTGCTTTTAACTTGGGCCCAAATTGTAAAATGGTCTTATCTATTGGCGATTTCGTTCCAATTCACATTCCAAGTAATATTCGGCATGCTAATTACATTGCCGGTTGCCAAATTGCATTATCTCTTATAGTTTCCGAGATATGGACTATCGATAATTTACACCTTAGGCTCTGCTTCTAACTTGAGCCCAAATTGTAAAATGGTCTTATCTATTGGCGATTTCGTCCCAATTCACATTCCAAGTAATATTCGGCATGCTAATTACATTGCCGGTTGCGAAATTGCATTATCTCTTATAGTTTCCGAGATATGGACTATCGATAATTTACACCTTAGGCTCTGCTTCTAACTTGGGCCCAAATTGTAAAATGGTCTTATCTATTGGCGATTTCGTTCCAATTCACATTACAAGTAATATTCGGCATGCTAATTACATTGCCGGTTGCCAAATTGCATTATCTCTTTTAGTTTCCGAGATATGGACTATCGATAATTTACACCTTAGGCTCTGCTTCTAACTTGGGCCCAAATCGTAAAATGGTCTTATCTATTGGCGATTTCGTTCCAATTCACATTCCAAGTAATATTCGGCATGCTAATTACATTGCCGGTTGCCAAATTGCATTATCTCTTATAGTTTCCGAGATATGGACTATCGATAATTTACACCTTAGGCTCTGCTTCTAACTTGGGCCCAAATTGTAAAATGGCCTTATCTATTGGCGATTTCGTTCCAATTCACATTCCAAGTAATATTCGGCATGCTAATTACATTGCCGGTTGCCAAATTGCATTATCTCTTATAGTTTCCGAGATATGGACTATCGATAATTTACACCTTAGGCTCTGCTTCTAACTTGGGCCCAAATTGTAAAATGGTCTTATCTATTGGCGATTTCGTTCCAATTCACATTCCAAGTAATATTCGGCATGCTAATTACATTGCCGGTTGCCAAATTGCATTATCTCTTATAGTTTCCGAGATATGGACTATCGATAATTTACACCTTAGGCTCTGCTTCTAACTTGGGCCCAAATTGTAAAATGGTCTTATCTATTGCCGATTTCGTTCCAAATCACATTCCAAGTAATATTCGGCATGCTAATTACATTGCCGGTTGCCAAATTGCATTATCTCTTATAGTTTCCGAGATATGGACTATCGATAATTTACACCTTAGGCTCTGCTTCTAACTTGGGGCCAAATTGTAAAATGGTCTTATCTATTGGCGATTTCATTCCAATTCACATTCCAAGTAATATTCGGCATGCTAATTACATTGCCGGTTGCCAAATTGCATTATCTCTTATAGTTTCCGAGATATGGACTATCGATAATTTACACCTTAGGCTCTGCTTCTAACTTGGGCCCAAATTGTAAAATGGTCTTATCTATTGGCGATTTCGTTCCAATTCACATTCCAAGTAATATTCGGCATGCTAATTACATTGCCGGTTGCCAAATTGCATTATCTCTTGTAGCTTCCGAGATATGGACTATCGATAATTTACCCCTTAGGCTCTGCTTCTAACTTGGGCCCAAATTGTAAAATCGCCTTATCTATTGGCGATTTCGTTCCAATTCACATTCCAAGTAATATTCGGCATGCTAATTACATTGCCGGTTGCCAAATTGCATTATCTCTTATAGTTTCCGAGATATGGACTATCGATAATTTACACCTTAGGCTCTGCTTCTAACTTGGGCCCAAATTGTAAAATGGTCTTATCTATTGGCGATTTCGTTCCAATTCACATTCCAAGTAATAGCCGGCATGCTAATTACATTGCCGGTTGCCAAATTGAATTATCTCTTATAGTTTCCGAGATATGGACTATCGATAATTTACACCTTAGGCTCTGCTTCTAACTTGGGCCCAAATTGTAAAATGGTTTTACCTATTGGCGATTTCGTTCCAATTCACATTCCAAGTAATATTCGGCATGCTAATTACATTGCCGGTTGCCAAATTGCATTGTCTCTTATAGTTTCCGAGATATGGACTATCGATAATTTACACCTTAGGCTCTGCTTCTAACTTGGGCCCAAATTGTAAAATGGTCTTATCTATTGGCGATTTCGTTCCAATTCACATTCCAAGTAATATTCGGCATGCTAATTACATTGCCGGTTGCCAAATTGCATTATCTCTTATAGTTTCCGAGATATGGACTATCGATAATTTACACCTAAGGCTCTGCTTCTAACTTGGGCCCAAATTGTAAAATGGTCTTATCTATTGGCGATTTCGTTCCAATTCACATTCCAAGTAATATTCGGCATGCTAATTACATTGCCGGTGGCCAAATTGCATTATCTCTTATAGTTTCCGAGATATGGACTATCGATAATTTACACCTTAGGCTCTGCTTCGAACTTGGGCCCAAATTGTAAAATCGTCTTATCTATTGGCGATTTCGTTCCAATTCACATTCCAAGTAATATTCGGCATGCTAATTACATTTCCGGTTGCCAAATTGCATTATCTCTTATAGTTTCCGAGATATGGACTATCGATAATTTACACCTTAGGCTCTGCTTCTAACTTGGGCCCAAATTGTAAAATGGTCTTATCTATTGGCGATTTCGTTCCAATTCACATTCCAAGTAATATTCGGCATGCTAATTACATTGCCGGTTGCCAAATTGAATTATCTCTTATAGTTTCCGAGATATGGACTATCGATAATTTACACCTTAGGCTCTGCTTCTAACTTGGGTCCAAATTGTAAAATGGCCTTATCTATTGGCGATTTCGTTCCAATTCACATTCCAAGTAGTATTCGGCATGCTAATTACATTGCCGGTTGCCAAATTGCATTATCTCTTATAGTTTCCGAGATATGGACTATCGATAATTTACACCTTAGGCTCTGCTTCTAACTTGGGCCCAAATTGTAAAATGGTCTTATCTATTGGCGATTTCGTTCCAATTCACATTCCAAGTAATATTCGGCATGCTAATTACATTGCCGGTTGCCAAATTGAATTATCTCCTATAGTTTCCGAGATATGGACTATCGATAATTTACACCTTAGGCTCTGCTTCTAACTAGGGCCCAAATTGTAAAATGGTCTTACCTATTTGCGATTTCGTTCCAATTCACATTCCAAGTAATATTCGGCATGCTAATTACATTGCCGGTGGCCAAGTTGCATTATCTCTTATAGTTTCCGAGATTTGGACTATCGATAATTTACACCTTAGGCTCTGCTTCTAACTTGGGCCCAAATTGTAAAATGGTCTTATCTATTGGCGATTTCGTTCCAATTCACATTCCAAGTTATATTCGGCATGCTAATTACATTGCCGGTTCCCAAATTGCATTATCTCTTATAGTTTCCGAGATATGGACTATCGATTATTTTTAACCTTAGGCTCTGCTTCTAACTTGGGCCCAAACTGTAAAATGGTCTTATCTATAGGCGATTTCGTTCCAATTCACATTCCAAGTAGTATTCGGCATGCTAATTACATTGCCGGTTGCCAAATTGCATTATCTCTTATAGTTTCCGAGATATGGACTATCGATAATTTACACCTTAGGCTCTGCTTCTAATTTGGGCCCAAATTGTAAAATGGTCTTATCTATTGGCGATTTCGTTCCAATTCACATTCCAAGTAATATTCGGCATGCTAATTACATTGCCGGTTGCCAAATTGCATTATCTCTTATAGTTTCCGAGATATGGACTATCGATAATTTACACCTTAGGCTCTGCTTCTAACTTGGGCCCAAATTGTAAAATGGTCTTATCTATTGGCGATTTCGTCCCAATTCACATTCCAAGTAATATTCGGCATGCTAATTACATTGCCGGTTGCGAAATTGCATTATCTCTTATAGTTTCCGAGATATGGACTATCGATAATTCACACCTTAGGCTCTCCTTCTAACTTGGGCCCAAATTGTAAAATGGTCTTATCTATTGGCGATTTCGTTCCAATTCACATTCCAAGTAATATTCGGCTTGCTAATTACATTGCCGGTTGCCAAATTGCATTATCTCTTTTAGTTTCCGAGATATGGACTATCGATAATTTACACCTTAGGCTCTGCTTCTAACTTGGGCCCAAATTGTAAAATGGTCTTATCTATTGGCGATTTCGTTCCAATTCACATTCCAAGTAATATTCGGCATGCTAATTACATTGCCGGTTGCCAAATTGCATTATCTCTTATAGTCTCCGAGATATGGACTATCGATAATTTACACCTTAGGCTCTGCTTCTAACTTGGGCCCAAATTGTAAAATGGCCTTATCTATTGGCGATTTCGTTCCAATTCACATTCCAAGTAATATTCGGCATGCTAATTACATTGCCAGTTGCCAAATTGCATTATCTCTTATAGTTTCCGAGATATGGACTATGGATAATTTACACCTTAGGCTCTGCTTCTAACTTGGGCCCAAATTGTAAAATGGTCTTATCTATTGGCGATTTCGTTCCAATTCACATTCCAAGTAATATTCGGCATGTTAATTAAATTGCCGGTTGCCAAATTGCATTATCTCTTATAGTTTCCGAGATATGGACTATCGATAATTTACACCTTAGGCTCTGCTTCTAACTTGGGCCCAAATTGTAAAATCGTCTTATCTATTGGCGATTTCGTTCCAATTCACATTCCAAGTAATATTCGGCATGCTAATTATATTGCCGGTTGCCAAATTGCATTATCTCTTATAGTTTCCGAGATATGGACTATCGATAATTTACACCTTAGGCTCTGCTTCTAACTTGGGCCCAAATTGTAAAATGGTCTTATCTATTGGCGATTTCGTTCCAATTCACATTCCAAGTAATATTCGGCATGCTAATTACATTGCCGGTTGCCAAATTGAATTATCTCCTATAGTTTCCGATATATGGACTATCGATAATTTACACCTTAGGCTCTGCTTCTAACTTGGGCCCAAATTGTAAAATGGTCTTATCTATTGGCGATTTCGTTCCAATTCACATTCCAAGTAATATTCCGCCTGCTAATTACATTGCCGGTTCCCAAATTGCATTATCTCTTATAGTTTCCGAGATATGGACTATCGATTATTTTTAACCTTAGGCTCTGCTTCTAACTTGGGCCCAAACTGTAAAATGGTCTTATCTATTGGCGATTTCGTTCCAATTCACATTATAAGTAGTATTCGGCATGCTAATTACATTGCCGGTTGCCAAATTGCATTATCTCTTATAGTTTCCGAGATATGGACTATCGATAATTTACACCTTAGGCTCTGCTTTTAACTTGGGCCCAAATTGTAAAATGGTCTTATCTATTGGCGATTTCGTTCCAATTCACATTCCAAGTAATATTCGGCATGCTAATTACATTGCCGGTTGCCAAATTGCATTATCTCTTATAGTTTCCGAGATATGGACTATCGATAATTTACACCTTAGGCTCTGCTTCTAACTTGAGCCCAAATTGTAAAATGGTCTTATCTATTGGCGATTTCGTCCCAATTCACATTCCAAGTAATATTCGGCATGCTAATTACATTGCCGGTTGCGAAATTGCATTATCTCTTATAGTTTCCGAGATATGGACTATCGATAATTTACACCTTAGGCTCTGCTTCTAACTTGGGCCCAAATTGTAAAATGGTCTTATCTATTGGCGATTTCGTTCCAATTCACATTACAAGTAATATTCGGCATGCTAATTACATTGCCGGTTGCCAAATTGCATTATCTCTTTTAGTTTCCGAGATATGGACTATCGATAATTTACACCTTAGGCTCTGCTTCTAACTTGGGCCCAAATCGTAAAATGGTCTTATCTATTGGCGATTTCGTTCCAATTCACATTCCAAGTAATATTCGGCATGCTAATTACATTGCCGGTTGCCAAATTGCATTATCTCTTATAGTTTCCGAGATATGGACTATCGATAATTTACACCTTAGGCTCTGCTTCTAACTTGGGCCCAAATTGTAAAATGGCCTTATCTATTGGCGATTTCGTTCCAATTCACATTCCAAGTAATATTCGGCATGCTAATTACATTGCCGGTTGCCAAATTGCATTATCTCTTATAGTTTCCGAGATATGGACTATCGATAATTTACACCTTAGGCTCTGCTTCTAACTTGGGCCCAAATTGTAAAATGGTCTTATCTATTGGCGATTTCGTTCCAATTCACATTCCAAGTAATATTCGGCATGCTAATTACATTGCCGGTTGCCAAATTGCATTATCTCTTATAGTTTCCGAGATATGGACTATCGATAATTTACACCTTAGGCTCTGCTTCTAACTTGGGCCCAAATTGTAAAATGGTCTTATCTATTGCCGATTTCGTTCCAAATCACATTCCAAGTAATATTCGGCATGCTAATTACATTGCCGGTTGCCAAATTGCATTATCTCTTATAGTTTCCGAGATATGGACTATCGATAATTTACACCTTAGGCTCTGCTTCTAACTTGGGGCCAAATTGTAAAATGGTCTTATCTATTGGCGATTTCATTCCAATTCACATTCCAAGTAATATTCGGCATGCTAATTACATTGCCGGTTGCCAAATTGCATTATCTCTTATAGTTTCCGAGATATGGACTATCGATAATTTACACCTTAGGCTCTGCTTCTAACTTGGGCCCAAATTGTAAAATGGTCTTATCTATTGGCGATTTCGTTCCAATTCACATTCCAAGTAATATTCGGCATGCTAATTACATTGCCGGTTGCCAAATTGCATTATCTCTTGTAGCTTCCGAGATATGGACTATCGATAATTTACCCCTTAGGCTCTGCTTCTAACTTGGGCCCAAATTGTAAAATCGCCTTATCTATTGGCGATTTCGTTCCAATTCACATTCCAAGTAATATTCGGCATGCTAATTACATTGCCGGTTGCCAAATTGCATTATCTCTTATAGTTTCCGAGATATGGACTATCGATAATTTACACCTTAGGCTCTGCTTCTAACTTGGGCCCAAATTGTAAAATGGTCTTATCTATTGGCGATTTCGTTCCAATTCACATTCCAAGTAATAGCCGGCATGCTAATTACATTGCCGGTTGCCAAATTGAATTATCTCTTATAGTTTCCGAGATATGGACTATCGATAATTTACACCTTAGGCTCTGCTTCTAACTTGGGCCCAAATTGTAAAATGGTTTTACCTATTGGCGATTTCGTTCCAATTCACATTCCAAGTAATATTCGGCATGCTAATTACATTGCCGGTTGCCAAATTGCATTGTCTCTTATAGTTTCCGAGATATGGACTATCGATAATTTACACCTTAGGCTCTGCTTCTAACTTGGGCCCAAATTGTAAAATGGTCTTATCTATTGGCGATTTCGTTCCAATTCACATTCCAAGTAATATTCGGCATGCTAATTACATTGCCGGTTGCCAAATTGCATTATCTCTTATAGTTTCCGAGATATGGACTATCGATAATTTACACCTAAGGCTCTGCTTCTAACTTGGGCCCAAATTGTAAAATGGTCTTATCTATTGGCGATTTCGTTCCAATTCACATTCCAAGTAATATTCGGCATGCTAATTACATTGCCGGTGGCCAAATTGCATTATCTCTTATAGTTTCCGAGATATGGACTATCGATAATTTACACCTTAGGCTCTGCTTCGAACTTGGGCCCAAATTGTAAAATCGTCTTATCTATTGGCGATTTCGTTCCAATTCACATTCCAAGTAATATTCGGCATGCTAATTACATTTCCGGTTGCCAAATTGCATTATCTCTTATAGTTTCCGAGATATGGACTATCGATAATTTACACCTTAGGCTCTGCTTCTAACTTGGGCCCAAATTGTAAAATGGTCTTATCTATTGGCGATTTCGTTCCAATTCACATTCCAAGTAATATTCGGCATGCTAATTACATTGCCGGTTGCCAAATTGAATTATCTCTTATAGTTTCCGAGATATGGACTATCGATAATTTACACCTTAGGCTCTGCTTCTAACTTGGGTCCAAATTGTAAAATGGCCTTATCTATTGGCGATTTCGTTCCAATTCACATTCCAAGTAGTATTCGGCATGCTAATTACATTGCCGGTTGCCAAATTGCATTATCTCTTATAGTTTCCGAGATATGGACTATCGATAATTTACACCTTAGGCTCTGCTTCTAACTTGGGCCCAAATTGTAAAATGGTCTTATCTATTGGCGATTTCGTTCCAATTCACATTCCAAGTAATATTCGGCATGCTAATTACATTGCCGGTTGCCAAATTGAATTATCTCCTATAGTTTCCGAGATATGGACTATCGATAATTTACACCTTAGGCTCTGCTTCTAACTTGGGCCCAAATTGTAAAATTGTCTTACCTATTTGCGATTTCGTTCCAATTCACATTCCAAGTAATATTCGGCATGCTAATTACATTGCCGGTGGCCAAGTTGCATTATCTCTTATAGTTTCCGAGATATGGACTATCGATAATTTACACCTTAGGCTCTGCTTCTAACTTGGGCCCAAATTGTAAAATGGTCTTATCTATTGGCGATTTCGTTCCAATTCACATTCCAAGTTATATTCGGCATGCTAATTACATTGCCGGTTCCCAAATTGCATTATCTCTTATAGTTTCCGAGATATGGACTATCGATTATTTTTAACCTTAGGCTCTGCTTCTAACTTGGGCCCAAACTGTAAAATGGTCTTATCTATAGGCGATTTCGTTCCAATTCACATTCCAAGTAGTATTCGGCATGCTAATTACATTGCCGGTTGCCAAATTGCATTATCTCTTATAGTTTCCGAGATATGGACTATCGATAATTTACACCTTAGGCTCTGCTTCTAATTTGGGCCCAAATTGTAAAATGGTCTTATCTATTGGCGATTTCGTTCCAATTCACATTCCAAGTAATATTCGGCATGCTAATTACATTGCCGGTTGCCAAATTGCATTATCTCTTATAGTTTCCGAGATATGGACTATCGATAATTTACACCTTAGGCTCTGCTTCTAACTTGGGCCCAAATTGTAAAATGGTCTTATCTATTGGCGATTTCGTCCCAATTCACATTCCAAGTAATATTCGGCATGCTAATTACATTGCCGGTTGCGAAATTGCATTATCTCTTATAGTTTCCGAGATATGGACTATCGATAATTCACACCTTAGGCTCTCCTTCTAACTTGGGCCCAAATTGTAAAATGGTCTTATCTATTGGCGATTTCGTTCCGATTCACATTCCAAGTAATATTCGGCTGGCTAATTACATTGCCGGTTGCCAAATTGCATTATCTCTTTTAGTTTCCGAGATATGGACTATCGATAATTTACACCTTAGGCTCTGCTTCTAACTTGGGCCCAAATTGTAAAATGGTCTTATCTATTGGCGATTTCGTTCCAATTCACATTCCAAGTAATATTCGGCATGCTAATTACATTGCCGGTTGCCAAATTGCATTATCTCTTATAGTCTCCGAGATATGGACTATCGATAATTTACACCTTAGGCTCTGCTTCTAACTTGGGCCCAAATTGTAAAATGGCCTTATCTATTGGCGATTTCGTTCCAATTCACATTCCAAGTAATATTCGGCATGCTAATTACATTGCCGGTGGCCAAATTGAATTATCTCTTATAGTTTCCGAGATATGGACTATCGATAATTTACACCTTAGGCTCTGCTACTAACTTGGGCCCAAATTGTAAAATGGTCTTACCTATTGGCGATTTCGTTCCAATTCACATTCCAAGTAATATTCGGCATGCTAATTACATTGCCGGTTGCCAAATTGCATTATCTCTTATAGTTTCCGAGATATGGACTATCGATAATTTACACCTTAGGCTCTGCTTCTAACTTGGGCCCAAATTGTAAAATGGTTTTATCTATTGGCGATTTCGTTCCAATTCACATTTCAAGTAATATTCGGCATGCTAATTACATTGCCGGTTGCCAAATTGCATTATCTCTTGTAGTTTCCGAGATATGGACTATCGATAATTTACACCTTAGGCTCTGCTTCTAACTTGGGCCCAAATTGTAAAATGGTCTTCTCTATTGGCGATTTCGTTCCAATTCACATTCCAAGTAATATTCGGCATGCTAATTACATTGCCGGTGGCCAAGTTGCATTATCTCTTATAGTTTCCGAGATATGGACTATCGATAATTTACACCTTAGGCTCTGCTTCTAACTTGGGCCCAAATTGTAAAATGGTCTTATCTATTAGCGATTTCGTTCCAATTCACATTCCAAGTAATATTCGGCATGCTAATTACATTGCCGGTTCCCAAATTGCATTATCTCTTATAGTTTCCGAGATATGGACTATGGATAATTTACACCTTAGGCTCTGCTTCTAACTCGGGCCCAAATTGTAAAATGGTCTTATCGATTGCCGATTTCGTTCCAATTCACATTCCAAGTAATATTCGGCATGCTAATTACATTGCAGGTTGCCAAATTGCATTATCTCTTATAGTTTCCGAGATATGGACTATCGATAATTTACACCTTAGGCTCTGCTTCTAACTTGGGCCCAAATTGTAAAATGGTCTTATCTATTGGCGATTTCGTTCCAATTCACATTCCAAGTAGTATTCGGCATGCTAATTACATTGCCGGTTGCCAAATTGCATAATCTCTTATAGTTTCCGAGATATGGACTATGGATAATTTACACCTTAGGCTCTGCTTCTAACTCGGGCCCAAATTGTAAAATGGTCTTATCGATTGCCGATTTCGTTCCAATTCACATTCCAAGTAATATTCGGCATGCTAATTACATTGCAGGTTGCCAAATTGCATTATCTCTTATAGTTTCCGAGATATGGACTATCGATAATTTACACCTTAGGCTCTGCTTCTAACTTGGGCCCAAATTGTAAAATGGTTTTATCTATTGGCGATTTCGTTCCAATTCACATTCCAAGTAATATTCGGCATGCTAATTACATTGCCGGTTGCCAAATTGCATTATCTCTTGTAGTTTCCGAGATATGGACTATCGATAATTTACACCTTAGGCTCTGCTTCTAACTTGGGCCCAAATTGTAAAATGGTCTTCTCTATTGGCGATTTCGTTCCAATTCACATTCCAAGTAGTATTCGGCATGCTAATTACATTGCTGGTTCCCAAATTGCATTATCTCTTATAGTTTCCGAGATATGGACTATGGATAATTTACACCTTAGGCTCTGCTTCTAACTCGGGCCCAAATTGTAAAATGGTCTTATCGATTGCCGATTTCGTTCCAATTCACATTCCAAGTAATATTCGGCATGCTAATTACATTGCAGGTTGCCAAATTGCATTATCTCTTATAGTTTCCGAGATATGGACTATCGATAATTTACACCTTAGGCTCTGCTTCTAACTTGGGCCCAAATTGTAAAATGGTTTTATCTATTGGCGATTTCGTTCCAATTCACATTCCAAGTAATATTCGGCATGCTAATTACATTGCCGGTTGCCAAATTGCATTATCTCTTGTAGTTTCCGAGATATGGACTATCGATAATTTACACCTTAGGCTCTGCTTCTAACTTGGGCCCAAATTGTAAAATGGTCTTCTCTATTGGCGATTTCGTTCCAATTCACATTCCAAGTAATATTCGGCATGCTAATTACATTGCCGGTGGCCAAGTTGCATTATCTCTTATAGTTTCCGAGATATGGACTATCGATAATTTACACCTTAGGCTCTGCTTCTAACTTGGGCCCAAATTGTAAAATGGTCTTATCTATTAGCGATTTCGTTCCAATTCACATTCCAAGTAATATTCGGCATGCTAATTACATTGCCGGTTGCCAAATTGCATTATCTCTTATAGTTTCCGAGATATGGACTATCGATAATTTACACCTTAGGCTCTGCTTCTAACTTGGGCCCAAATTGTAAAATGGTCTTATCTATTGGCGATTTCGTTCCAATTCACATTCCAAGTAATATTCGGCATGCTAATTACATTGCAGGTTGCCAAATTGCATTATCTCTTATAGTTTCCGAGTTATGGACTATCGATAATTTACACCTTAGGCTCTGCTTCTAACTTGGGCCCAAATTGTAAAATGGTCTTATCTATTGGCGATTTCGTTCCAATTCACATTCCAAGTAGTATTCGGCATGCTAATTACATTGCCGGTTGCCAAATTGCATAATCTCTTATAGTTTCCGAGATATGGACTATCGATAATTTACACCTTAGGCTCTGCTTCTAACTTGGGCCCAAATTGTAAAATGGTCTTATCTATTGGCGATTTCGTTCCAATTCACATTCCAAGTAATATTCGGCATGCTAATTACATTGCCAGTTGCCAAATTGCATTATCTCTTATAGTTTCCGAGATATGGATTATGGATAATTTACACCTTAGGCTCTGCTTCTAACTTGGGCCCAAATTGTAAAATGGTCTTATCTATTGGCGATTTCGTTCCAATTCACATTCCAAGTAATATTCGGCATGTTAATTAAATTGCCGGTTGCCAAATTGCATTATCTCTTATAGTTTCCGAGATATGGACTATCGATAATTTACACCTTAGGCTCTGCTTCTAACTTGGGCCCAAATTGTAAAATCGTCTTATCTATTGGCGATTTCGTTCCAATTCACATTCCAAGTAATATTCGGCATGCTAATTATATTGCTGGTTGCCAAATTGCATTATCTCTTATAGTTTCCGAGATATGGACTATCGATAATTTACACCTTAGGCTCTGCTTCTAACTTGGGCCCAAATTGTAAAATGGTCTTATCTATTGGCGATTTCGTTCCAATTCACATTCCAAGTAATATTCGGCATGCTAATTACATTGCCGGTTGCCAAATTGAATTATCTCCTATAGTTTCCGATATATGGACTATCGATAATTTACACCTTAGGCTCTGCTTCTAACTTGGGCCCAAATTGTAAAATGGTCTTACCTATTGGCGATTTCGTTCCAATTCACATTCCAAGTAATATTCGGCATGCTAATTACATTGCCGGTGGCCAAGTTGCATTATCTCTTATAGTTTCCGAGATATGGACTATCGATTATTTTTAACCTTAGGCTCTGCTTCTAACTTGGGCCCAAACTGTAAAATGGTCTTATCTATTGGCGATTTCGTTCCAATTCACATTATAAGTAGTATTCGGCATGCTAATTACATTGCCGGTTGCCAAATTGCATTATCTCTTATAGTTTCCGAGATATGGACTATCGATAATTTACACCTTAGGCTCTGCTTCTAACTTGGGCCCAAATTGTAAAATGGTCTTATCTATTGGCGATTTCGTTCCAATTCACATTCCAAGTAATATTCGGCATGCTAATTACATTGCCGGTTGCCAAATTGCATTATCTCTTATAGTTTCCGAGATATGGACTATCGATAATTTACACCTTAGGCTCTGCTTCTAACTTGAGCCCAAATTGTAAAATGGTCTTATCTATTGGCGATTTCGTCCCAATTCACATTCCAAGTAATATTCGGCATGCTAATTACATTGCCGGTTTCGAAATTGCATTATCTCTTATAGTTTCCGAGATATGGACTATCGATAATTTACACCTTAGGCTCTGCTTCTAACTTGGGCCCAAATTGTAAAATGGTCTTATCTATTGGCGATTTCGTTCCAATTCACATTACAAGTAATATTCGGCATGCTAATTACATTGCCGGTTGCCAAATTGCATTATCTCTTTTAGTTTCCGAGATATGGACTATCGATAATTTACACCTTAGGCTCTGCTTCTAACTTGGGCCCAAATTGTAAAATGGTCTTATCTATTGGCGATTTCGTTCCAATTCACATTCCAAGTAATATTCGGCATGCTAATTACATTGCCGGTTGCCAAATTGCATTATCTCTTATAGTTTCCGAGATATGGACTATCGATAATTTACACCTTAGGCTCTGCTTCTAACTTGGGCCCAAATTGTAAAATGGCCTTATCTATTGGCGATTTCGTTCCAATTCACATTCCAAGTAATATTCGGCATGCTAATTACATTGCCGGTTGCCAAATTGCATTATCTCTTATAGTTTCCGAGATATGGACTATCGATAATTTACACCTTAGGCTCTGCTTCTAACTTGGGCCCAAATTGTAAAATGGTCTTATCTATTGGCGATTTCGTTCCAATTCACATTCCAAGTAATATTCGGCATGCTAATTACATCGCCGGTTGCCAAATTGCATTATCTCTTATAGTTTCCGAGATATGGACTATCGATAATTTACACCTTAGGCTCTGCTTCTAACTTGGGCCCAAATTGTAAAATGGTCTTATCTATTGCCGATTTCGTTCCAAATCACATTCCAAGTAATATTCGGCATGCTAATTACATTGCCGGTTGCGAAATTTCATTATCTCTTATAGTTTCCGAAATATGGACTATCGATAATTTACACCTTAGGCTCTGCTTCTAACTTGGGGCCAAATTGTAAAATGGTCTTATCTATTGGCGATTTCATTCCAATTCACATTCCAAGTAATATTCGGCATGCTAATTACATTGCCGGTTGCCAAATTGCATTATCTCTTATAGTTTCCGAGATATGGACTATCGATAATTTACACCTTAGGCTCTGCTTCTAACTTGGGCCCAAATTGTAAAATGGTCTTATCTATTGGCGATTTCGTTCCAATTCACATTCCAAGTAATATTCGGCATGCTAATTACATTGCCGGTTGCCAAATTGCATTATCTCTTGTAGCTTCCGAGATATGGACTATCGATAATTTACCCCTTAGGCTCTGCTTCTAACTTGGGCCCAAATTGTAAAATCGCCTTATCTATTGGCGATTTCGTTCCAATTCACATTCCAAGTAATATTCGGCATGCTAATTACATTGCCGGTTGCCAAATTGCATTATCTCTTATAGTTTCCGAGATATGGACTATCGATAATTTACACCTTAGGCTCTGCTTCTAACTTGGGCCCAAATTGTAAAATGGTCTTATCTATTGGCGATTTCGTTCCAATTCACATTCCAAGTAATAGCCGGCATGCTAATTACATTGCCGGTTGCCAAATTGAATTATCTCTTATAGTTTCCGAGATATGGACTATCGATAATTTACACCTTAGGCTCTGCTTCTAACTTGGGCCCAAATTGTAAAATGGTCTTACCTATTGGCGATTTCGTTCCAATTCACATTCCAAGTAATATTCGGCATGCTAATTACATTGCCGGTTGCCAAATTGCATTGTCTCTTATAGTTTCCGAGATATGGACTATCGATAATTTACACCTTAGGCTCTGCTTCTAACTTGGGCCCAAATTGTAAAATGGTCTTATCTATTGGCGATTTCGTTCCAATTCACATTCCAAGTAATATTCGGCATGCTAATTACATTGCCGGTTGCCAAATTGCATTATCTCTTATAGTTTCCGAGATATGGACTATCGATAATTTACACCTAAGGCTCTGCTTCTAACTTGGGCCCAAATTGTAAAATGGTCTTATCTATTGGCGATTTCGTTCCAATTCACATTCCAAGTAATATTCGGCATGCTAATTACATTGCCGGTTGCCAAATTGCATTATCTCTTATAGTTTCCGAGATATGGACTATCGATAATTTACACCTTAGGCTCTGCTTCGAACTTGGGCCCAAATTGTAAAATCGTCTTATCTATTGGCGATTTCGTTCCAATTCACATTCCAAGTAATATTCGGCATGCTAATTACATTTCCGGTTGCCAAATTGCATTATCTCTTATAGTTTCCGAGATATGGACTATCGATAATTTACACCTTAGGCTCTGCTTCTAACTTGGGCCCAAATTGTAAAATGGTCTTATCTATTGGCGATTTCGTTCCAATTCACATTCCAAGTAATTTTCGGCATGCTAATTACATTGCCGGTTGCCAAATTGCATTATCTCTTATAGTCTCCGAGATATGGACTATCGATAATTTACACCTTAGGCTCTGCTTCTAACTTGGGCCCAAATTGTAAAATGGCCTTATCTATTGGCGATTTCGTTCCAATTCACATTCCAAGTAATATTCGGCATGCTAATTACATTGCCGGTGGCCAAATTGAATTATCTCTTATAGTTTCCGAGATATGGACTATCGATAATTTACACCTTAGGCTCTGCTACTAACTTGGGCCCAAATTGTAAAATGGTCTTACCTATTGGCGATTTCGTTCCAATTCACATTCCAAGTAATATTCGGCATGCTAATTACATTGCCGGTTGCCAAATTGCATTATCTCTTATAGTTTCCGAGATATGGACTATCGATAATTTACACCTTAGGCTCTGCTTCTAACTTGGGCCCAAATTGTAAAATGGTTTTATCTATTGGCGATTTCGTTCCAATTCACATTCCAAGTAATATTCGGCATGCTAATTACATTGCCGGTTGCCAAATTGCATTATCTCTTATAGTTTCCGAGATATGGACTATCGATAATTTACACCTTAGGCTCTGCTTCTAACTTGGGCCCAAATTGTAAAATGGTCTTCTCTATTGGCGATTTCGTTCCAATTCACATTCCAAGTAATATTCGGCATGCTAATTACATTGCCGGTGGCCAAGTTGCATTATCTCTTATAGTTTCCGAGATATGGACTATCGATAATTTACACCTTAGGCTCTGCTTCTAACTTGGGCCCAAATTGTAAAATGGTCTTATCTATTGGCGATTTCGTTCCAATTCACATTCCAAGTAATTTTTGGCATGCTAATTACATTGCCGGTTGCCAAATTGCATTATCTCTTATAGTCTCCGAGATATGGACTATCGATAATTTACACCTTAGGCTCTGCTTCTAACTTGGGCCCAAATTGTAAAATGGCCTTATCTATTGGCGATTTCGTTCCAATTCACATTCCAAGTAATATTCGGCATGCTAATTACATTGCCGGTGGCCAAATTGAATTATCTCTTATAGTTTCCGAGATATGGACTATCGATAATTTACACCTTAGGCTCTGCTACTAACTTGGGCCCAAATTGTAAAATGGTCTTACCTATTGGCGATTTCGTTCCAATTCACATTCCAAGTAATATTCGGCATGCTAATTACATTGCCGGTTGCCAAATTGCATTATCTCTTATAGTTTCCGAGATATGGACTATCGATAATTTACACCTTAGGCTCTGCTTCTAACTTGGGCCCAAATTGTAAAATGGTTTTATCTATTGGCGATTTCGTTCCAATTCACATTCCAAGTAATATTCGGCATGCTAATTACATTGCCGGTTGCCAAATTGCATTATCTCTTATAGTTTCCGAGATATGGACTATCGATAATTTACACCTTAGGCTCTGCTTCTAACTTGGGCCCAAATTGTAAAATGGTCTTCTCTATTGGCGATTTCGTTCCAATTCACATTCCAAGTAATATTCGGCATGCTAATTACATTGCCGGTGGCCAAGTTGCATTATCTCTTATAGTTTCCGAGATATGGACTATCGATAATTTACACCTTAGGCTCTGCTTCTAACTTGGGCCCAAATTGTAATATGGTCTTATCTATTAGCGATTTCGTTCCAATTCACATTCCAAGTAATATTCGGCATGCTAATTACATTGCCGGTTCCCAAATTGCATTATCTCTTATAGTTTCCGAGATATGGACTATCGATTATTTTTAACCTTAGGCTCTGCTTCTAACTTGGGCCCAAACTGTAAAATGGTCTTATCTATTGGCGATTTCGTTCCAATTCACATTCCAAGTAGTATTCGGCATGCTAATTACATTGCCGGTTGCCAAATTGCATTATCTCTTATAGTTTCCGAGATATGGACTATCGATAATTTACACCTTAGGCTCTGCTTCTAACTTGGGCCCAAATTGTAAAATGGTCTTATCTATTGGCGATTTCGTTCCAATTCACATTCCAAGTAATATTCGGCATGCTAATTTCATTGCCAGTTGCTAAATTACATTATCTCTTATAGTTTCCGAGATATGGACTATGGATAATTTACACCTTAGGCTCTGCTTCTAACTCGGGCCCAAATTGTAAAATGGTCTTATCGATTGCCGATTTCGTTCCAATTCACATTCCAAGTAATATTCGGCATGCTAATTACATTGCCGGTTGCCAAATTGCATTATCTCTTATAGTTTCCGAGATATGGACTATCGATAATTTACACCTTAGGCTCTGCTTCTAACTTGGGCCCAAATTGTAAAATGGTCTTATCTATTGGCGATTTCGTTCCAATTCACATTCCAAGTAATATTCGGCATGCTAATTACATTGCCGGTTGCCAAATTGCATTATCTCTTATAGTTTCTGAGATATGGACTATCGATAATTTACACCTTAGGCTCTGCTTCTAACTTGGGCCCAAATTGTAAAATGGTCTTATCTATTGGCGATTTCGTTCCAATTCACATTCCAAGTAATATTCGGCATGCTAATTACATTGCCGGTTGCCAAATTGCATTATCTCTTATAGTTTCCGAGATATGGACTATCGATAATTTACACCTTAGGCTCTGCTTCTAACTTGGGCCCAAATTGTAAAATGGTCTTATCTATTGGCGATTTCGTTCCAATTCACATTCCAAGTAATATTCGGCATGCTAATTACATTGCCGGTTGCCAAATTGCATTATCTCTTATAGTTTCCGAGATATGGACTATCGATAATTTACACCTTAGGCTCTGCTTCTAACTTGGGCCCAAATTGTAAAATGGTCTTATCTATTGGCGATTTCGTTCCAATTCACCTTCCAAGTAGTATTCGGCATGCTAATTACATTGCCGGTTGCCAAATTGCATTATCTCTTATAGTTTCCGAGATATGGACTATCGATTATTTACACCTTAGGCTCTGCTTCTAACTTGGGCCCAAATTGTAAAATGGTCTTATCTATTGGCGATTTCGTTCCAATTCACATTCCAAGTAATATTCGGCATGCTAATTACATTGCCAGTTGCCAAATTGCATTATCTCTTATAGTTTCCGAGATATGGACTATGGATAATTTACACCTTAGGCTCTGCTTCTAACTTGGGCCCAAACTGTAAAATGGTCTTATCTATTGGCGATTTCGTTCCAATTCACATTCCAAGTAATATTCGGCATGTTAGTTAAATTGCCGGTTGCCAAATTGCATTATCTCTTATAGTTTCCGAGATATGGACTATCGATAATTTACACCTTAGGCTTTGCTTCTAACTTGGGCCCAAATTGTAAAATCGTCTTATCTATTGGCGATTTCTTTCCAATTCACATTCCAAGTAATATTCGGCATGCTAATTATATTGCCGGTTGCCAAATTGCATTATCTCTTATAGTTTCCGAGATATGGACTATCGATAATTTACACCTTAGGCTCTGCTTCTAACTTGGGCCCAAATTGTAAAATGGTCTTATCTATTGGCGATTTCGTGCCAATTCACATTCCAAGTAATATTCGGCATGCTAATTACATTGCCGGTTGCCAAATTGAATTATCTCCTATAGTTTCCGATATATGGACTATCGATAATTTACACCTTAGGCTCTGCTTCTAACTTGGGCCCAAATTGTAAAATGGTCTTACCTATTGGCGATTTCGTTCCAATTCACATTCCAAGTAATATTCGGCATGCTAATTACATTGCCGGTGGCCAAGTTGCATTATCTCTTATAGTTTCCGAGATATAGACTATCGATAATTTACACCTTAGGCTCTGCTTCTAACTTGGGCCCAAATTGTAAAATGGTCTTATCTATTGGCGATTTCGTTCCAATTCACATTCCAAGTAATATTCGGCATGCTAATTACATTGCCGGTTCCCAAATTGCATTATCTCTTATAGTTTCCGAGATATGGACTATCGATTATTTTTAACCTTAGGCTCTGCTTCTAACTTGGGCCCAAACTGTAAAATGGTCTTATCTATTGGCGATTTCGTTCCAATTCACATTATAAGTAGTATTCGGCATGCTAATTACATTGCCGGTTGCCAAATTGCAATATCTCTTATAGTTTCCGAGATATGGACTATCGATAATTTACACCTTAGGCTCTGCTTCTAACTTGGGCCCAAATTGTAAAATGGTCTTATCTATTGGCGATTTCGTTCCAATTCACATTCCAAGTAATATTCGGCATGCTAATTACATTGCCGGTTGCCAAATTGCATTATCTCTTATAGTTTCCGAGATATGGACTATCGATAATTTACACCTTAGGCTCTGCTTCTAACTTGAGCCCAAATTGTAAAATGGTCTTATCTATTGGCCATTTCGTCCCAATTCACATTCCAAGTAATATTCGGCATGCTAATTACATTGCCGGTTGCGAAATTGCATTATCTCTTATAGTTTCCGAGATATGGACTATCGATAATTTACACCTTAGGCTCTGCTTCTAACTTGGGCCCAAATTGTAAAATGGCCTTATCTATTGGCGATTTCGTTCCAATTCACATTCCAAGTAATATTCGGCATGCTAATTACATTGCCGGTTGCCAAATTGCATTATCTCTTTTAGTTTCCGAGATATGGACTATCGATAATTTACACCTTAGGCTCTGCTTCTAACTTGGGCCCAAATTGTAAAATGGTCTTATCTATTGGCGATTTCGTTCCAATTCACATTCCAAGTAATATTCGGCATGCTAATTACATTGCCGGTTGCCAAATTGCATTATCTCTTATAGTTTCCGAGATATGGACTATCGATAATTTACACCTTAGGCTCTGCTTCTAACTTGCGCCCAAATTGTAAAATGGCCTTATCTATTGGCGATTTCGTTCCAATTCACATTCCAAGTAATATTCGGCATGCTAATTACATTGCCGGTTGCCAAATTGCATTATCTCTTATAGTTTCCGAGATATGGACTATCGATAATTTACACCTTAGGTTCTGCTTCTAACTTGGGCCCAAATCGTAAAATGGTCTTATCTATTGGCGATTTCGTTCCAATTCACATTCCAAGTAATATTCGGCATGCTAATTACATTGCCGGTTGCCAAATTGCATTATCTCTTATAGTTTCCGAGATATGGACTATCGATAATTTACACCTTAGGCTCTGCTTCTAACTTGGGCCCAAATTGTAAAATGGTCTTATCTATTGCCGATTTCGTTCCAATTCACATTCCAAGTAATATTCGGCATGCTAATTACATTGCCGGTTGCCAAATTGCATTATCTCTTATAGTTTCCGAGATATGGACTATCGATAATTTACACCTTAGGCTCTGCTTCTAACTTGGGGCCAAATTGTAAAATGGTCTTATCTATTGGCGATTTCATTCCAATTCACATTCCAAGTAATATTCGGCATGCTAATTACATTGCCGGTTGCCAAATTGCATTATCTCTTATAGTTTCCGAGATATGGACTATCGATAATTTACACCTTAGGCTCTGCTTCTAACTTGGGCCCAAATTGTAAAATGGTCTTATCTATTGGCGATTTCGTTCCAATTCACATTCCAAGTAATATTCGGCATGCTAATTACATTGCCGGTTGCCAAATTGCATTATCTCTTGTAGCTTCCGAGATATGGACTATCGATAATTTACCCCTTAGGCTCTGCTTCTAACTTGGGCCCAAATTGTAAAATCGCCTTATCTATTGGCGATTTCGTTCCAATTCACATTCCAAGTAATATTCGGCATGCTAATTACATTGCCGGTTGCCAAATTGCATTATCTCTTATAGTTTCCGAGATATGGACTATCGATAATTTACACCTTAGGCTCTGCTTCTAACTTGGGCCCAAATTGTAAAATGGTCTTATCTATTGGCGATTTCGTTCCAATTCACATTCCAAGTAATATCCGGCATGCTAATTACATTGCCGGTTGCCAAATTGAATTATCTCTTATAGTTTCCGAGATATGGACTATCGATAATTTACACCTTAGGCTCTGCTTCTAACTTGGGCCCAAATTGAAAATGGTCTTACCTATTGGCGATTTCGTTCCAATTCACATTCCAAGTAATATTCGGCATGCTAATTACATTGCCGGTTGCCAAATTGCATTGTCTCTTATAGTTTCCGAGATATGGACTATCGATAATTTACACCTTAGGCTCTGCTTCTAACTTGGGCCCAAATTGTAAAATGGTCTTATCTATTGGCGATTTCGTTCCAATTCACATTCCAAGTAATATTCGACATGCTAATTACATTGCCGGTTGCCAAATTGCATTATCTCTTATAGTTTCCGAGATATGGACTATCGATTATTTACATCTTAGGCTCTGCTTCTAACTTGGGCCCAAATTGTAAAATGGTCTTATCTATTGGCGATTTCGTTCCAATTCACATTCCAAGTAATATTCGGCATGCTAATTACATTGCCGGTTGCCAAATTGCATTATCTCTTATAGTTTCCGAGATATGGACTATCGATAATTTACACCTACCTTAGGCTCTGCTTCTAACTTGGGCCCAAATTGTAAAATGGTCTTATCTATTGGCGATTTCGTTCCAATTCACATTCCAAGTAATATTGGGCATGCTAATTACATTGCCGGTTGCCAAATTGCATTATCTCTTATAGTTTCCGAGATATGGACTATCGATAATTTACACCTTAGGCTCTGCTTCTAACTTGGGCCCAAATTGTAAAATGGTCTTATCTATTGGCGATTTCGTTCCAATTCACATTCCAAGTAATATTCGGCATGCTAATTACATTGCCGGTTGCCAAATTGCATTATCTCTTATAGTTTCCGAGATATGGACTATCGATAATTTACACCTTAGGCTCTGCTTCTAACTTGGGCCCAAATTGTAAAATGGTCTTATCTATTGGCGATTTCGTTCCAATTCACATTCCAAGTAATATTCGGCATGCTAATTACATTGCCGGTTGCCAAATTGCATTATCTCTTATAGTTTCCGAGATATGGACTATCGATAATTTACACCTTAGGCTCTGCTTCTAACTTGGGCCCAAATTGTAAAATGGTCTTATCTATTGGCGATTTCGTTCCAATTCACATTCCAAGTAATATTCGGCATGCTAATTACATTGCCGGTTGCCAAATTGCATTATCTCTTATAGTTTCCGAGATATGGACTATCGATAATTTACACCTTAGGCTCTGCTTCTAACTTGGGCCCAAATTGTAAAATGGTCTTATCTATTGGCGATTTCGTTCCAATTCACATTCCAAGTAATATTCGGCATGCTAATTACATTGCCGGTTGCCAAATTGCATTATCTCTTATAGTTTCCGAGATATGGACTATCGATAATTTACACCTTAGGCTCTGCTTCTAACTTGGGCCCAAATTGTAAAATGGTCTTATCTATTGGCGATTTCGTTCCAATTCACATTCCAAGTAATATTCGGCATGCTAATTACATTGCCGGTTGCCAAATTGAATTATCTCTTATAGTTTCCGAGATATGGACTATCGATAATTTACACCTTAGGCTCTGCTTCTAACTTGGGCCCAAATTGTAAAATGGCCTTATCTATTGTCGATTTCGTTCCAATTCACATTCCAAGTAGTATTCGGCATGCTAATTACATTGCCGGTTGCCACATTGCATTATCTCTTATAGTTTCCGAGATATGGACTATCGATAATTTACACCTTAGGCTTTGCTTCTAACTTGGGCCCAAATTGTAAAATGGCCTTATCTATTGGCGATTTCGTTCCAATTCACATTCCAAGTAATATTCGGCATGCTAATTACATTGCCGGTTGCCAAATTATATTATCTCTTATAGTTTCCGAGATATGGACTATCGATTATTTACATCTTAGGCTCTGCTTCTAACTTGGGCCCAAATTGTAAAATGGTCTTATCTATTGGCGATTTCGTTCCAATTCACATTCCAAGTAATATTCGGCATGCTAATTACATTGCCGGTTGCCAAATTGCATTATCTCTTATAGTTTTCGAGATATGGACTATCGATAATTTACACTTTAGGCTCTGCTTCTAACTTGGGCCCAAATCGTAAAATGGTTTTATCTATTGGCGATTTCGTTCCAATTCACATTCCAAGTAATATTCGGCATACTAATTACATTGCCGTTTGCCAAATTGCATTATCTCTTATAGTTTCCGAGATATAGACTATCGATAATTTACACCTTAGGCTCTGCTTCTAACTTGGGCCCAAATTGTAAAATGGTCTTATCTATTGGCGATTTCGTTCCAATTCACATTCCAAGTAATATTCGGCATGCTAATTACATTGCCGGTTGCCAAATTGCATTATCTCTTATAGTTTCCGAGATATGGACTATCGATAATTTACACCTTAGGCTCTGCTTCTAACTTGGGCCCAAATTGTAAAATCGTCTTATCTATTGGCGATTTCGTTCCAATTCACATTCCGAGTAATATTCGGCATGCTAATTACATTGCCGGTTGCCAAATTGCATTATCTCTTATAGTTTCCGAGATATGGACTATCGATAATTTACACCTTAGGCTCTGCTTCTAACTTGGGCCCAAATTGTAAAATGGTCTTATCTATTGGCGATTTCGTTCCAATTCACATTCCAAGTAATATTCGGCATGCTAATTACATTGCCAGTTGCCAAATTGCATTATCTCTTATAGTTTCCGAGATATGGACTATGGATAATTTACACCTTAGGCTCTGCTTCTAACTTGGGCCCAAATTGTAAAATGGTCTTATCTATTGGCGATTTCGTTCCAATTCACATTCCAACTAATATTCGGCATGCTAATTACATTGCCGGTTGCCAAATTGCATTATCTTTTATAGTTTCCGAGATATGGACTATCGATAATTTACACCTTAGGCTCTGCTTCTAACTTGGGCCCAAATTGTAAAATGGCCTTATCTATTGGCGATTTCGTTCCAATTCACATTCCAAGTAATACTCGGCATGCTGATTACATTGCCGGTTGCCAAATTGCATTATCTCTTATAGTTTCAGAGATATGGACTATCGATAATTTACACCTTAGGCTCTGCTTCTAACTTGGGCCCAAATTGTAAAATGGTCTTATCTATTGGCGATTTCGTTCCAATTCACATTCCAAGTAATATTCGGCATGCTAATTACATTGCCGGTTGCCAAATTGCATTATCTCTTATAGTTTCCGAGATATGGACTATCGATAATTTACACCTTAGGCTCTGCTTCTAACTTGGGCCCAAATTGTAAAATGGTCTTATCTATTGGCGATTTCGTTCCAATTCACATTCCAAGTAATATTCGGCATGTTAATTAAATTGCCGGTTGCCAAATTGCATTATCTCTTATAGTTTCCGAGATATGGACTATCGATAATTTACACCTTAGGCTCTGCTTCTAACTTGGGCCCAAATTGTAAAATCGTCTTATTTATTGGCGATTTCGTTCCAATTCACATTCCAAGTAATATTCGGCATGCTAAATACATTGCCGGTTGCCAAATTGTATTATCTCTTATAGTTTCCGAGATATGGACTATCGATAATTTACACCTTAGGCTCTGCTTCTAACTTGGGCCCAAATTGTAAAATGGTCTTATCTATTGGCGATTTCGTTCCAATTCACATTCCAAGTAATATTCGGCATGCTAATTACATTGCCGGTGGCCAAGTTGCATTATCTCTTATAGTTTCCGAGATATGGACTATCGATAATTTACACCTTAGGCTCTGCTTCTAACTTGGGCCCAAATTGTAAAATGGTCTTACCTATTGGCGATTTCGTTCCAATTCACATTCCAAGTAATATTCGGCATGCTAATTACATTGCCGGTTACCAAATTGCATTATCTCTTATAGTTTCCGAGATATGGACTATCGATTATTTTTAACCTTAGGCTCTGCTTCTAACTTGGGCCCAAACTGTAAAATGGTCTTATCTATTGGCGATTTCGTTCCAATTCACATTCCAAGTAGTATTCGGCATGCTAATTACATTGCCGGTTGACAAATTGCATTATCTCTTATAGTTCCCGAGATATGGACTATGGATAATTTACACCTTAGGCTCTGCTTCTAACTTGGGCCCAAATTGTAAAATGGTCTTATCTATTGCCGATTTCGTTCCAATTCACATTCCAAGTAATATTCGGCATGCTAATTACATTGCCGGTTGCCAAATTGCATTATCTCTTATAGTTTCCGAGATATGGACTATCGATAATTTACACCTTAGGCTCTGCTTCTAACTGGGGCCCAAATTGTAAAATGGTCTTATCTATTGGCGATTTCGTTCCAATTCACACTCCAAGTAATATTCGGCATGCTAATTACATTGCCGGTTGCCAAATTGCATTATCTCTTATAGTTTCCGAGATATGGACTATCGATAATTTACACCTTAGGCTCTGCTTCTAACTTGGGCCCAAATTGTAAAATGGTCTTATCTATTGGCGATTTCGTTCCAATTCACATTCCAAGTAATATTCGGCATGCTAATTACATTGCCGGTTGCCAAATTGAATTATCTCTTATAGTTTCCGAGATATGGACTATCGATAATTTACACCTTAGGCTCTGCTTCTAACTTGGGCCCAAATTGTAAAATGGTCTTACCTATTGGCGATTTCGTTCCAATTCACATTCCAAGTAATATTCGGCATGCTAATTACACTGCCGGTTGCCAAATTGCATTATCTCTTATAGTTTCCGAGATATGGACTATCGATAATTTACACCTTAGGCTCTGCTTCTAACTTGGGCCCAAATTGTAAAATGGTCTTATCTATTGGCGATTTCGTTCCAATTCACATTCCAAGTAATATTCGGCATGCTAATTACATTGCCGGTTGCTAAATTGCATTATCTCTTATAGTTTCCGAGTTATGGACTATCGATAATTTACATCTTAGGCTCTGCTTCTAACTTGGGCCCAAATTGTAAAATGGTCTTATCTATCGGCGATTTCGTTCCAATTCACATTCCAAGTAATATTCGGCATGCTAATTACATTGCCGGTTGCCAAATTGCATTATCTCTTATAGTTTCCGAGATATGGACTATCGATAATTTACACCTTAGGCTCTGCTTCTAACTTGGGCCCAAATTGTAATATGGTCTTATCTATTGCCGATTTCGTTCCAATTCACATTCCAAGTAATATTCGGCATGCTAATTACATTGCCGGTTGCCAAATTGCATTATCTCTTATAGTTTCCGAGATATGGACTATCGATAATTTACATCTTAGGCTCTGCTTCTAACTTGGGCCCAAATTGTAAAATGGTCTTACCTATTGGCGATTTCGTTCCAATTCACATTCCAAGTAATATTCGGCATGCTAATTACATTGCCGGTTGCCAAATTGCATTATCTCTTATAGTTTCCGAGTTATGGACTATCGATAATTTACATCTTAGGCTCTGCTTCTAACTTGGGCCCAAATTGTAAAATGGTCTTACCTATTGGCGATTTCGTTCCAATTCACATTCCAAGTAATATTCGGCATGCTAATTACATTGCCGGTTGCCAAATTGCATTATCTCTTATAGTTTCCGAGATATGGACTATCGATAATTTACACCTTAGGCTCTGCTTCTAACTTGGGCCCAAATTGTAATATGGTCTTATCTATTGCCGATTTCGTTCCAATTCACATTCCAAGTAATATTCGGCATGCTAATTACATTGCCGGTTGCCAAATTGCATTATCTCTTATAGTTTCCGAGATATGGACTATCGATAATTTACACCTTAGGCTCTGCTTCTAACTTGGGCCCAAATTGTAAAATGGTCTTATCTATTGGCGATTTCATTCCAATTCACATTCCAAGTAATATTCGGCATGCTAATTACATTGCCGGTTGCCAAATTGCATTATCTCTTATAGTTTCCGAAATATGGACTACCGATAATTTACACCTTAGGCTCTGCTTCTAACTTGGGCCCAAATTGTAAAATGGTCTTATCTATTGGCGATTACGTTCCAATTCACATTCCAAGTAATATTCGGCATGCTAATTACATTGCCGGTTGCCAAATTGCATTATCTCTTGTAGTTTCCGAGATATGGACTATCGATAATTTACACCTTAGGCTCTGCTTCTAACTTGGGCCCAAATTGTAAAATCGCCTTATCTATTGGCGATTTCGTTCCAATTCACATTCCAAGTAATATTCGGCATACTAATTACATTGCCGGTTGCCAAATTGCATTATCTCTTATAGTTTCCGAGATATGGACTATCGATAATTTACACCTTAGGCTCTGCTTCTAACTTGGGCCCAAATTGTAAAATGGTCTTATCTATTGGCGATTTCGTTCCAATTCACATTCCAAGTAATATCCGGCATGCTAATTACATTGCCGGTTGCCAAATTGAATTATCTCTTATAGTTTCCGAGATATGGACTATCGATAATTTACACCTTAGGCTCTGCTTCTAACTTGGGCCCAAATTGTAAAATTATCTTACCTATTGGCGATTTCGTTCCAATTTACATTCCAAGTAATATTCGGCATGATAATTACATTGCCGGTTGCCAAATTGCATTATCTCTTATAGTTTCCGAGATATGGACTATCGATAATTTACACCTTAGGCTCTGCTTCTAACTTGGGCCCAAATTGTAAAATGGTCTTATCTATTGGCGATTTCGTTCCAATTCACATTCCAAGTAATATTCGGCATGCTAATTACATTGCCGGTTGCCAAATTGCATTATCTCTTATAGTTTCCGAGATATCGACTATCGATTATTTACATCTTAGGCTCTGCTTCTAACTTGGGCCCAAATTGTAAAATGGTCTTATCTATTGGCGATTTCGTTCCAATTCACATTCCAAGTAATATTCGGCATGCTAATTACATTGCCGCTTGCCAAATTGCATTATCTCTTATAGTTTCCGAGATATGGACTATCGATAATTTACACCTTATGCTCTGCTTCTAACTTGGGCCCAAATTGTAAAATGGTCTTATCTATTGGCGATTTCGTTCCAATTCACATTCCAAGTAATATTCGGCATGCTAATTACATTGCCGGTTGCCAAATTGCATTATCTCTTATAGTTTCCGAGATATGGACTATCGATAATTTACACCTTAGGCTCTGCTTCTAACTTGGGCCCAAATTGTAAAATGGTCTTATCTATTGGCGATTTCGTTCCAATTCACATTCCAAGTAATATTCGGCATGCTAATTACATTGCCGGTTGCCAAATTGCATTATCTCTTATAGTTTCCGAGATATGGACTATCGATAATTTACACCTTAGGCTCTGCTTCTAACTTGGGCCCAAATTGTAAAATGGTCTTATCTATTAGCGATTTCGTTCCAATTCACATTCCAAGTAATATTCGGCATGCTAATTACATTGCCGGTTGCCAAATTGAATTATCTCTTATAGTTTCCGAGATATGGATTATCGATAATTTACACCTTAGGCTCTGCTTCTAACTTGGGCCCAAATTGTAAAATGGTCTTATCTATTGGCGATTTCGTTCCAATTCACATTCCAAGTAGTATTCGGCATGCTAATTAAATTGCCGGTTGCCAAATTGCATTATCTTTTATAGTTTCCGAGATATGGACTATCGATAATTTACACCTTAGGCTCTGCTTCTAACTTGGGCCCAAATTGTAAAATGGTCTTATCTATTGGCGATTTCGTTCCAATTCACTTTCCAAATAATATTCGGCATGCAAATTACATTGCCGGTTGCCAAATTGCATTATCTCTTATAGCTTCCGAGATATGGACTATCGATAATTTACACCTCAGGCTCTGCTTCTAACTTGGGCCCAAATTGTAAAATGGTCTTATCTATTGGCGATTTCGTTCCAATTCACATTCCAAGTAATATTCGGCATGCTAATTACATTGCCGCTTGCCAAATTGCATTATCTCTTATAGTTTCCGAGATATGGACTATCGATAATTTACACCTTAGGCTCTGCTTCTAACTTGGGCTCAAATTGTAAAATGGTCTTATCTATTGGCGATTTCGTTCCAATTCACATTCCAAGTAATATTCGGCATGCTAATTGCATTGCCGGTTGCCAAGTTGCATTATCTCTTATAGCTTCCGAGATATGGACTGTCGATAATTTACACCTTAGGCTCTGCTTCTAACTTGGGCCCAAATTGTAAAATGGTCTTATCTATTGGCGATTTCGTTCCAATTCACTTTCCAAGTAATATTCGGCATGCTAATTACATTGCCGGTTGCCAAATTGCATTATCTCTTATAGTTTCCGAGATATGGACTATCGATAATTTACACCTTAGGCTCTGCTTCTAACTTGGGCCCAAATTGTAAGATGGTCTTATCTATTGGCGATTTCGTTCCAATTCACTCTCCAAGTAATATTCGGCATGCTAATTACATTGCCGGTTGCCAAATTGCATTATCTCTTATAGTTTCCGAGATATGGACTATCGATAATTTACACCTTAGGCTCTGCTTCTAACTTGGGCCCAAATTGTAAAATGGTCTTATCTATTGGCGATTTCGTTCCAATTCACATTCCAAGTAATATTCGGCATGCCAATTACATTGCCGGTTGCCAAATTGCATTATCTCTTATAGTTTCCGAGATATGGACTATCGATAATTTACACCTTAGGCTCTGCTTCTAACTTGGGCCCAAATTGTAAAATGGTCTTATCTATTGCCGATTTCGTTCCAATTCACATTCCAAGTAATATTCGGCATGCTAATTACATTGCCGGTTGCCAAATTGCATTATCTCTTATAGTTTCCGAGATATGGACTATCGATAATTTACACCTTAGGCTCTGCTTCTAACTTGGGCCCAAATTGTAAAATGGTCTTATCTATTGGCGATTTCGTTCCAATTCACATTCCAAGTAATATTCGGCATGCTAATTACATTGCCGGTTGCCAAATTGCATTATCTCTTATAGTTTCCGAGATATGGACTATCGATAATTTACACCTTAGGCTCTGCTTCTAACTTGGGCCCAAATTGTAAAATGGTCTTATCTATTGGCGATTTCGTTCCAATTCACATTCCAAGTAATATTCGGCATGCTAATTACATTGCCGGTTGCCAAATTGCATTATCTCTTATAGTTTCCGAGATATGGACTATCGATAATTTACACCTTAGGCTCTGCTTCTAACTTGGGCCCAAATTGTAAAATGGTCTTATCTATTGGCGATTTCGTTCCAATTCACATTCCAAGTAATATTCGGCATGCTAATTACATTGCCGGTTGCCAAATTGCATTATCTCTTATAGTTTCCGAGATATGGACTATCGATAATTTACACCTTAGGCTCTGCTTCTAACTTGGGCCCAAATTGTAAAATGGTCTTATCTATTGGCGATTTCGTTCCAATTCACATTCCAAGTAATATTCGGCATGCTAATTACATTGCCGGTTGCCAAATTGAATTATCTCTTATAGTTTCCGAGATATGGACTATCGATAATTTACACCTTAGGCTCTGCTTCTAACTTGGGCCCAAATTGTAAAATGGCCTTATCTATTGTCGATTTCGTTCCAATTCACATTCCAAGTAGTATTCGGCATGCTAATTACATTGCCGGTTGCCACATTGCATTATCTCTTATAGTTTCCGAGATATGGACTATCGATAATTTACACCTTAGGCTTTGCTTCTAACTTGGGCCCAAATTGTAAAATGGCCTTATCTATTGGCGATTTCGTTCCAATTCACATTCCAAGTAATATTCGGCATGCTAATTACATTGCCGGTTGCCAAATTATATTATCTCTTATAGTTTCCGAGATATGGACTATCGATTATTTACATCTTAGGCTCTGCTTCTAACTTGGGCCCAAATTGTAAAATGGTCTTATCTATTGGCGATTTCGTTCCAATTCACATTCCAAGTAATATTCGGCATGCTAATTACATTGCCGGTTGCCAAATTGCATTATCTCTTATAGTTTTCGAGATATGGACTATCGATAATTTACACTTTAGGCTCTGCTTCTAACTTGGGCCCAAATCGTAAAATGGTTTTATCTATTGGCGATTTCGTTCCAATTCACATTCCAAGTAATATTCGGCATACTAATTACATTGCCGTTTGCCAAATTGCATTATCTCTTATAGTTTCCGAGATATAGACTATCGATAATTTACACCTTAGGCTCTGCTTCTAACTTGGGCCCAAATTGTAAAATGGTCTTATCTATTGGCGATTTCGTTCCAATTCACATTCCAAGTAATATTCGGCATGCTAATTACATTGCCGGTTGCCAAATTGCATTATCTCTTATAGTTTCCGAGATATGGACTATCGATAATTTACACCTTAGGCTCTGCTTCTAACTTGGGCCCAAATTGTAAAATCGTCTTATCTATTGGCGATTTCGTTCCAATTCACATTCCGAGTAATATTCGGCATGCTAATTACATTGCCGGTTGCCAAATTGCATTATCTCTTATAGTTTCCGAGATATGGACTATCGATAATTTACACCTTAGGCTCTGCTTCTAACTTGGGCCCAAATTGTAAAATGGTCTTATCTATTGGCGATTTCGTTCCAATTCACATTCCAAGTAATATTCGGCATGCTAATTACATTGCCAGTTGCCAAATTGCATTATCTCTTATAGTTTCCGAGATATGGACTATGGATAATTTACACCTTAGGCTCTGCTTCTAACTTGGGCCCAAATTGTAAAATGGTCTTATCTATTGGCGATTTCGTTCCAATTCACATTCCAACTAATATTCGGCATGCTAATTACATTGCCGGTTGCCAAATTGCATTATCTTTTATAGTTTCCGAGATATGGACTATCGATAATTTACACCTTAGGCTCTGCTTCTAACTTGGGCCCAAATTGTAAAATGGCCTTATCTATTGGCGATTTCGTTCCAATTCACATTCCAAGTAATACTCGGCATGCTGATTACATTGCCGGTTGCCAAATTGCATTATCTCTTATAGTTTCAGAGATATGGACTATCGATAATTTACACCTTAGGCTCTGCTTCTAACTTGGGCCCAAATTGTAAAATGGTCTTATCTATTGGCGATTTCGTTCCAATTCACATTCCAAGTAATATTCGGCATGCTAATTACATTGCCGGTTGCCAAATTGCATTATCTCTTATAGTTTCCGAGATATGGACTATCGATAATTTACACCTTAGGCTCTGCTTCTAACTTGGGCCCAAATTGTAAAATGGTCTTATCTATTGGCGATTTCGTTCCAATTCACATTCCAAGTAATATTCGGCATGTTAATTAAATTGCCGGTTGCCAAATTGCATTATCTCTTATAGTTTCCGAGATATGGACTATCGATAATTTACACCTTAGGCTCTGCTTCTAACTTGGGCCCAAATTGTAAAATCGTCTTATTTATTGGCGATTTCGTTCCAATTCACATTCCAAGTAATATTCGGCATGCTAAATACATTGCCGGTTGCCAAATTGTATTATCTCTTATAGTTTCCGAGATATGGACTATCGATAATTTACACCTTAGGCTCTGCTTCTAACTTGGGCCCAAATTGTAAAATGGTCTTATCTATTGGCGATTTCGTTCCAATTCACATTCCAAGTAATATTCGGCATGCTAATTACATTGCCGGTGGCCAAGTTGCATTATCTCTTATAGTTTCCGAGATATGGATTATCGATAATTTACACCTTAGGCTCTGCTTCTAACTTGGGCCCAAATTGTAAAATGGTCTTACCTATTGGCGATTTCGTTCCAATTCACATTCCAAGTAATATTCGGCATGCTAATTACATTGCCGGTTACCAAATTGCATTATCTCTTATAGTTTCCGAGATATGGACTATCGATTATTTTTAACCTTAGGCTCTGCTTCTAACTTGGGCCCAAACTGTAAAATGGTCTTATCTATTGGCGATTTCGTTCCAATTCACATTCCAAGTAGTATTCGGCATGCTAATTACATTGCCGGTTGACAAATTGCATTATCTCTTATAGTTCCCGAGATATGGACTATGGATAATTTACACCTTAGGCTCTGCTTCTAACTTGGGCCCAAATTGTAAAATGGTCTTATCTATTGCCGATTTCGTTCCAATTCACATTCCAAGTAATATTCGGCATGCTAATTACATTGCCGGTTGCCAAATTGCATTATCTCTTATAGTTTCCGAGATATGGACTATCGATAATTTACACCTTAGGCTCTGCTTCTAACTGGGGCCCAAATTGTAAAATGGTCTTATCTATTGGCGATTTCGTTCCAATTCACACTCCAAGTAATATTCGGCATGCTAATTACATTGCCGGTTGCCAAATTGCATTATCTCTTATAGTTTCCGAGATATGGACTATCGATAATTTACACCTTAGGCTCTGCTTCTAACTTGGGCCCAAATTGTAAAATGGTCTTATCTATTGGCGATTTCGTTCCAATTCACATTCCAAGTAATATTCGGCATGCTAATTACATTGCCGGTTGCCAAATTGAATTATCTCTTATAGTTTCCGAGATATGGACTATCGATAATTTACACCTTAGGCTCTGCTTCTAACTTGGGCCCAAATTGTAAAATGGTCTTACCTATTGGCGATTTCGTTCCAATTCACATTCCAAGTAATATTCGGCATGCTAATTACACTGCCGGTTGCCAAATTGCATTATCTCTTATAGTTTCCGAGATATGGACTATCGATAATTTACACCTTAGGCTCTGCTTCTAACTTGGGCCCAAATTGTAAAATGGTCTTATCTATTGGCGATTTCGTTCCAATTCACATTCCAAGTAATATTCGGCATGCTAATTACATTGCCGGTTGCTAAATTGCATTATCTCTTATAGTTTCCGAGTTATGGACTATCGATAATTTACATCTTAGGCTCTGCTTCTAACTTGGGCCCAAATTGTAAAATGGTCTTATCTATCGGCGATTTCGTTCCAATTCACATTCCAAGTAATATTCGGCATGCTAATTACATTGCCGGTTGCCAAATTGCATTATCTCTTATAGTTTCCGAGATATGGACTATCGATAATTTACACCTTAGGCTCTGCTTCTAACTTGGGCCCAAATTGTAATATGGTCTTATCTATTGCCGATTTCGTTCCAATTCACATTCCAAGTAATATTCGGCATGCTAATTACATTGCCGGTTGCCAAATTGCATTATCTCTTATAGTTTCCGAGATATGGACTATCGATAATTTACATCTTAGGCTCTGCTTCTAACTTGGGCCCAAATTGTAAAATGGTCTTACCTATTGGCGATTTCGTTCCAATTCACATTCCAAGTAATATTCGGCATGCTAATTACATTGCCGGTTGCCAAATTGCATTATCTCTTATAGTTTCCGAGTTATGGACTATCGATAATTTACATCTTAGGCTCTGCTTCTAACTTGGGCCCAAATTGTAAAATGGTCTTACCTATTGGCGATTTCGTTCCAATTCACATTCCAAGTAATATTCGGCATGCTAATTACATTGCCGGTTGCCAAATTGCATTATCTCTTATAGTTTCCGAGATATGGACTATCGATAATTTACACCTTAGGCTCTGCTTCTAACTTGGGCCCAAATTGTAATATGGTCTTATCTATTGCCGATTTCGTTCCAATTCACATTCCAAGTAATATTCGGCATGCTAATTACATTGCCGGTTGCCAAATTGCATTATCTCTTATAGTTTCCGAGATATGGACTATCGATAATTTACACCTTAGGCTCTGCTTCTAACTTGGGCCCAAATTGTAAAATGGTCTTATCTATTGGCGATTTCATTCCAATTCACATTCCAAGTAATATTCGGCATGCTAATTACATTGCCGGTTGCCAAATTGCATTATCTCTTATAGTTTCCGAAATATGGACTACCGATAATTTACACCTTAGGCTCTGCTTCTAACTTGGGCCCAAATTGTAAAATGGTCTTATCTATTGGCGATTACGTTCCAATTCACATTCCAAGTAATATTCGGCATGCTAATTACATTGCCGGTTGCCAAATTGCATTATCTCTTGTAGTTTCCGAGATATGGACTATCGATAATTTACACCTTAGGCTCTGCTTCTAACTTGGGCCCAAATTGTAAAATCGCCTTATCTATTGGCGATTTCGTTCCAATTCACATTCCAAGTAATATTCGGCATACTAATTACATTGCCGGTTGCCAAATTGCATTATCTCTTATAGTTTCCGAGATATGGACTATCGATAATTTACACCTTAGGCTCTGCTTCTAACTTGGGCCCAAATTGTAAAATGGTCTTATCTATTGGCGATTTCGTTCCAATTCACATTCCAAGTAATATCCGGCATGCTAATTACATTGCCGGTTGCCAAATTGAATTATCTCTTATAGTTTCCGAGATATGGACTATCGATAATTTACACCTTAGGCTCTGCTTCTAACTTGGGCCCAAATTGTAAAATTATCTTACCTATTGGCGATTTCGTTCCAATTTACATTCCAAGTAATATTCGGCATGATAATTACATTGCCGGTTGCCAAATTGCATTATCTCTTATAGTTTCCGAGATATGGACTATCGATAATTTACACCTTAGGCTCTGCTTCTAACTTGGGCCCAAATTGTAAAATGGTCTTATCTATTGGCGATTTCGTTCCAATTCACATTCCAAGTAATATTCGGCATGCTAATTACATTGCCGGTTGCCAAATTGCATTATCTCTTATAGTTTCCGAGATATCGACTATCGATTATTTACATCTTAGGCTCTGCTTCTAACTTGGGCCCAAATTGTAAAATGGTCTTATCTATTGGCGATTTCGTTCCAATTCACATTCCAAGTAATATTCGGCATGCTAATTACATTGCCGCTTGCCAAATTGCATTATCTCTTATAGTTTCCGAGATATGGACTATCGATAATTTACACCTTATGCTCTGCTTCTAACTTGGGCCCAAATTGTAAAATGGTCTTATCTATTGGCGATTTCGTTCCAATTCACATTCCAAGTAATATTCGGCATGCTAATTACATTGCCGGTTGCCAAATTGCATTATCTCTTATAGTTTCCGAGATATGGACTATCGATAATTTACACCTTAGGCTCTGCTTCTAACTTGGGCCCAAATTGTAAAATGGTCTTATCTATTGGCGATTTCGTTCCAATTCACATTCCAAGTAATATTCGGCATGCTAATTACATTGCCGGTTGCCAAATTGCATTATCTCTTATAGTTTCCGAGATATGGACTATCGATAATTTACACCTTAGGCTCTGCTTCTAACTTGGGCCCAAATTGTAAAATGGTCTTATCTATTAGCGATTTCGTTCCAATTCACATTCCAAGTAATATTCGGCATGCTAATTACATTGCCGGTTGCCAAATTGAATTATCTCTTATAGTTTCCGAGATATGGATTATCGATAATTTACACCTTAGGCTCTGCTTCTAACTTGGGCCCAAATTGTAAAATGGTCTTATCTATTGGCGATTTCGTTCCAATTCACATTCCAAGTAGTATTCGGCATGCTAATTAAATTGCCGGTTGCCAAATTGCATTATCTTTTATAGTTTCCGAGATATGGACTATCGATAATTTACACCTTAGGCTCTGCTTCTAACTTGGGCCCAAATTGTAAAATGGTCTTATCTATTGGCGATTTCGTTCCAATTCACTTTCCAAATAATATTCGGCATGCAAATTACATTGCCGGTTGCCAAATTGCATTATCTCTTATAGTTTCCGAGATATGGACTATCGATAATTTACACCTCAGGCTCTGCTTCTAACTTGGGCCCAAATTGTAAAATGGTCTTATCTATTGGCGATTTCGTTCCAATTCACATTCCAAGTAATATTCGGCATGCTAATTACATTGCCGCTTGCCAAATTGCATTATCTCTTATAGTTTCCGAGATATGGACTATCGATAATTTACACCTTAGGCTCTGCTTCTAACTTGGGCTCAAATTGTAAAATGGTCTTATCTATTGGCGATTTCGTTCCAATTCACATTCCAAGTAATATTCGGCATGCTAATTGCATTGCCGGTTGCCAAGTTGCATTATCTCTTATAGCTTCCGAGATATGGACTGTCGATAATTTACACCTTAGGCTCTGCTTCTAACTTGGGCCCAAATTGTAAAATGGTCTTATCTATTGGCGATTTCGTTCCAATTCACTTTCCAAGTAATATTCGGCATGCTAATTACATTGCCGGTTGCCAAATTGCATTATCTCTTATAGTTTCCGAGATATGGACTATCGATAATTTACACCTTAGGCTCTGCTTCTAACTTGGGCCCAAATTGTAAGATGGTCTTATCTATTGGCGATTTCGTTCCAATTCACTCTCCAAGTAATATTCGGCATGCTAATTACATTGCCGGTTGCCAAATTGCATTATCTCTTATAGTTTCCGAGATATGGACTATCGATAATTTACACCTTAGGCTCTGCTTCTAACTTGGGCCCAAATTGTAAAATGGTCTTATCTATTGGCAATTTCGTTCCAATTCACATTCCAAGTAATATTCGACATGCCAATTACATTGCCGGTTGCCAAATTGCATTATCTCTTATAGTTTCCGAGATATGGACTATCGATAATTTACACCTTAGGCTCTGCTTCTAACTTGGGCCCAAATTGTAAAATGGTCTTATCTATTGCCGATTTCGTTCCAATTCACATTCCAAGTAATATTCGGCATGCTAATTACATTGCCGGTTGCCAAATTGCATTATCTCTTATAGTTTCCGAGATATGGACTATCGATAATTTACACCTTAGGCTCTGCTTCTAACTTGGGCCCAAATTGTAAAATCGTCTTATCTATTGGCGATTTCGATCCAATTCACATTCCAAGTAATATTCGGCATGCTAATTACATTGCCGGTTGCCAAATTGCATTATCTCTTATAGTTTCCGAGATATGGACTATCGATAATTTACACCTTAGGTTCTGCTTCTAGCTTGGGCCCAAATTGTAAAATGGTCTTATCTATTGGCGATTTCGTTCCAATTCACATTACAAGTAATATCCGGCATGCTAATTACATTGCCGGTTGCCAAATTGAATTATCTCTTATAGTTTCCGAGATATGGACTATCGATAATTTACACCTTAGGCTCTGCTTCTAACTTGGGCCCAAATTGTAAAATGGTCTTACCTATTGGCGATTTCGTTCCAATTCACATTCCAAGTAATATTCGGCATGCTAATTACATTGCCGGTTGCCAAATTGCATTATCTCTTATAGTTTCCGAGATATGGACTATCGATAATTTACACCTTAGGCTCTGCTTCTAACTTGGGCCCAAATTGTAAAATGGTCTTATCTATTGGCGATTTCGTTCCAATTCACATTCCAAGTAATATTCGGCATGCTAATTACATTGCCGGTTGCCAAATTGAATTATCTCTTATAGTTTCTTAGATATGGATTATCGATAATTTACACCTTAGGCTCTGCTTCTAACTTGGGCCCAAATTGTAAAATGGTCTTATCTATTGGCGATTTCGTTCCAATTCACATTCCAAGTAGTATTCGGCATGCTAATTAAATTGCCGGTTGCCAAATTGCATTATCTCTTATAGTTTCCGAGATATGGACTATCGATAATTTACACCTTAGGCTCTGCTTCTAACTTGGGCCCAAATTGTAAAATGGTCTTATCTATTGGCGATTTCGTTCCAATTCACTTTCCAAGTAATATTCGGCATGCAAATTACATTGCCGGTTGCCAAATTGCATTATCTCTTATAGTTTCCGAGATATGGACTATCGATAATTTACACCTCAGGCTCTGCTTCTAACTTGGGCCCAAATTGTAAAATGGTCTTATCTATTGGCGATTTCGTTCCAATTCACTCTCCAAGTAATATTCGGCATGCTAATTACATTGCCGGTTGCCAAATTGCATTATCTCTTATAGTTTCCGAGATATGGACTATCGATAATTTACACCTTAGGCTCTGCTTCTAACTTGGGCTCAAATTGTAAAATGGTCTTATCTATTGGCGATTTCGTTCCAATTCACATTCCAAGTAATATTCGGCATGCTAATTGCATTGCCGGTTGCCAAGTTGCATTATCTCTTATAGCTTCCGAGATATGGACTGTCGATAATTTACACCTTAGGCTCTGCTTCTAACTTGGGCCCAAATTGTAAAATGGTCTTATCTATTGGCGATTTCGTTCCAATTCACTTTCCAAGTAATATTCGGCATGCTAATTACATTGCCGGTTGCCAAATTGCATTATCTCTTATAGTTTCCGAGATATGGACTATCGATAATTTACACCTTAGGCTCTGCTTCTAACTTGGGCCCAAATTGTAAAATGGTCTTATCTATTGGCGATTTCGTTCCAATTCACTCTCCAAGTAATATTCGGCATGCTAATTACATTGCCGGTTGCCAAATTGCATTATCTCTTATAGTTTCCGAGATATGGACTATCGATAATTTACACCTTAGGCTCTGCTTCTAACTTGGGCCCAAATTGTAAAATGGTCTTATCTATTGGCGATTTCGTTCCAATTCACATTCCAAGTAATATTCGGCATGCTAATTACATTGCCGGTTGCCAAATTGCATTATCTCTTATAGTTTCCGAGATATGGACTATCGATAATTTACACCTTAGGCTCTGCTTCTAACTTGGGCCCAAATTGTAAAATGGTCTTATCTATTGCCGATTTCGTTCCAATTCACATTCCAAGTAATATTCGGCATGCTAATTACATTGCCGGTTGCCAAATTGCATTATCTCTTATAGTTTCCGAGATATGGACTATCGATAATTTACACCTTAGGCTCTGCTTCTAACTTGGGCCCAAATTGTAAAATCGTCTTATCTATTGGCGATTTCGATCCAATTCACATTCCAAGTAATATTCGGCATGCTAATTACATTGCCGGTTGCCAAATTGCATTATCTCTTATAGTTTCCGAGATATGGACTATCGATAATTTACACCTTAGGCTCTGCTTCTAGCTTGGGCCCAAATTGTAAAATGGTCTTATCTATTGGCGATTTCGTTCCAATTCACATTATAAGTAATATCCGGCATGCTAATTACATTGCCGGTTGCCAAATTGAATTATCTCTTATAGTTTCCGAGATATGGACTATCGATAATTTACACCTTAGGCTCTGCTTCTAACTTGGGCCCAAATTGTAAAATGGTCTTACCTATTGGCGATTTCGTTCCAATTCACATTCCAAGTAATATTCGGCATGCTAATTACATTGCCGGTTGCCAAATTGCATTATCTCTGATAGTTTCCGAGATATGGACTATCGATAATTTACACCTTAGGCTCTGCTTCTAACTTGGGCCCAAATTGTAAAATGGTCTTATCTATTGGCGATTTCGTTCCAATTCGCATTCCAAGTTATATTCGGCATGCTAATTACATTGCCGGTTGCCAAATTGCATTATCTCTTATAGTTTCCGAGATATGGACTATCGATAATTTACATCTTAGGCTCTGCTTCTAACTTGGGCCCAAATTGTAAAATGGTCTTATCTATTGGCGATTTCGTTCCAATTCACATTCCAATTAATATTCGGCATGCTAATTACATTGCCGGTTGCCAAATTGAATTATCTCTTATAGTTTCCGAGATATGGATTATCGATAATTTACACCTTAGGCTCTGCTTCTAATTTGGGCCCAAATTGTAAAATGGTCTTATCTATTGGCGATTTCGTTCCAATTCACATTCCAAGTAGTATTCGGCATGCTAATTAAATTGCCGGTTGCCAAATTGCATTATCTCTTATAGTTTCCGAGATATGGACTATCGATAATTTACACCTTAGGCTCTGCTTCTAACTTGGGCCCAAATTGTAAAATGGTCTTATCTATTGGCGATTTCGTTCCAATTCACATTCCAAGTAATATTCGGCATGCTAATTACATTGCCAGTTGCCAAATTGCATTATCTCTTATAGTTTCCGAGATATGGACTATGGATTATTTACACCTTAGGCTCTGCTTCTAACTTGGGCCCAAATTGTAAAATGGTCTTATCTATTGGCGATTTCGTTCCAATTCACATTCCAAGTAATATTCGGCATGCTAATTACATTGCCGGTTGCCAAATTGCATTATCTCTTATAGTTTCCGAGATATGGACTATCGATAATTTACTCCTTAGGCTCTGCTTCTAACTTGGGCCCAAATTGTAAAATGGTCTTATCTATTGGCGATTTCGTTCCAATTCACTTTCCAAGTAATATTCGGCATGCAAATTACATTGCCGGTTGCCAAATTGCATTATCTCTTATAGTTTCCGAGATATGGACTATCGATAATTTACACCTCAGGCTCTGCTTCTAACTTGGGCCCAAATTGTAAAATGGTCTTATCTATTGGCGATTTCGTTCCAATTCACTCTCCAAGTAATATTCGGCATGCTAATTACATTGCCGGTTGCCAAATTGAATTATCTCTTATAGTTTCCGAGATATGGACTATCGATAATTTACACCTTAGGCTCTGCTTCTAACTTGGGCTCAAATTGTAAAATGGTCTTATCTATTATCGATTCCGTTCCAATTCACATTCCAAGTAATATTCGGCATGCTAATTGCATTGCCGGTTGCCAAGTTGCATTATCTCTTATAGCTTCCGAGATATGGACTGTCGATAATTTACACCTTAGGCTCTGCTTCTAACTTGGGCCCAAATTGTAAAATGGTCTTATCTATTGGCGATTTCGTTCCAATTCACTTTCCAAGTAATATTCGGCATGCTAATTACATTGCCGGTTGCCAAATTGCATTATCTCTTATAGTTTCCGAGATATGGACTATCGATAATTTACACCTTAGGCTCTGCTTCTAACTTGGGCCCAAATTGTAAAATGGTCTTATCTATTGGCGATTTCGTTCCAATTCACTCTCCAAGTAATATTCGGCATGCTAATTACATTGCCGGTTGCCAAATTGCATTATCTCTTATAGTTTCCGAGATATGGACTATCGATAATTTACACCTTAGGCTCTGCTTCTAACTTGGGCCCAAATTGTAAAATCGTCTTATCTATTGGCGATTTCGTTCCAATTCACATTCCAAGTAATATTCGGCATGCTAATTGCATTGCCGGTTGCCAAATTGCATTATCTCTTATAGTTTCCGAGATATGGACTATCGATAATTTACACCTTAGGCTCTGCTTCTAGCTTGGGCCCAAATTGTAAAATGGTCTTATATATTGGCGATTTCGTTCCAATTCACATTCCAAGTAATATCCGGCATGCTAATTACATTGCCGGTTGCCAAATTGAATTATCTCTTATAGTTTCCGAGATATGGACTATCGATAATTTACACCTTAGGCTCTGCTTCTAACTTGGGCCCAAATTGTAAAATGGTCTTACCTATTGGCGATTTCGTTCCAATTCACATTCCAAGTAATATTCGGCATGCTAATTACATTGCCGGTTGCCAAATTGCATTATCTCTGATAGTTTCCGAGATATGGACTATCGATAATTTACACCTTAGGCTCTGCTTCTAACTTGGGCCCAAATTGTAAAATGGTCTTATCTATTGGCGATTTCGTTCCAATTCACATTCCAAGTAATATTCGGCATGCTAATTACATTGCCGGTTGCCAAATTGCATTATCTCTTATAGTTTCCGAGATATGGACTATCGATAATTTACACCTTAGGCTCTGCTTCTAACTTGGGCCCAAATTGTAAAATGGTCTTATCTATTGGCGATTTCGTTCCAATTCACATTCCAAGTAATATTCGGCATGGTAATTACATTGCCGGTTGCCAAATTGAATTATCTCTTATAGTTTCCGAGATATGGACTATCGATAATTTACACCTTAGGCTCTGCTTCTAACTTGGGCCCAAATTGTAAAATGGTCTTATCTATTGGCGATTTCGTTCCAATTCACATTCCAAGTAATATTCGGCATGCTAATTACATTGCCAGTTGCCAAATTGCATTATCTCTTATAGTTTCCGAGATATGGACTATCGATAATTTACACCTTAGGCTCTGCTTCTAACTTGGGCCCAAATTGTAAAATGGTCTTATCTATTGGCGATTTCGTTCCAATTCACATTCCAAGTAATATTCGGCATGCTAATTACATTGCCGGTTGCCAAATTGCATTATCTCTTATAGTTTCCGAGATATGGACTATCAATAATTTACACCTTAGGCTCTGCTTCTAACTTGGGCCCAAATTGTAAAATGGTCTTATCTATTGGCGATTTCGTTCCAATTCACTTTCCAAGTAATATTCGGCATGCTAATTACATTGCCGGTTGCCAAATTGCATTATCTCTTATAGTTTCCGAGATATGGACTATCGATAATTTACACCTTAGGCTCTGCTTCTAACTTGGGCCCAAATTGTAAAATGGTCTTATCTATTGGCGATTTCGTTCCAATTCACTCTCCAAGTAATATTCGGCATGCTAATTACATTGCCGGTTGCCAAATTGCATTATCTCTTATAGTTTCCGAGATATGGACTATCGATAATTTACACCTTAGGCTCTGCTTCTAACTTGGGCTCAAATTGTAAAATGGTCTTATCTATTGGCGATTTCGTTCCAATTCACTTTCCAAGTAATATTCGGCATGCTAATTACATTGCCGGTTGCCAAATTGCATTATCTCTTATAGTTTCCGAGATATGGACTATCGATAATTTACACCTCAGGCTCTGCTTCTAACTTGGGCCCAAATTGTAAAATGGTCTTATCTTTTGGCGGTTTCGTTCCAATTCACTCTCCAAGTAATATTCGGCATGCTAATTACATTGCCGGTTGCCAAATTGCATTATCTCTTATAGTTTCAGAGATATGGACTATCGATTATTTACACCTTAGGTTCTGCTTCTAACTTGGGCTCAAATTGTAAAATGGTCTTATCTATTGGCCATTTCGTTCCAATTCACATTCCAAGTAATATTCGGCATGCTAATTGCATTGCCGGGTGCCAAATTGCATTATCTCTTATAGCTTCCGAGATATGGACTGTCGATAATTTACACCTTAGGCTCTGCTTCTAACTTTTGCCCAAATTGTAAAATGGTCTTATCTATTGGCGATTTCGTTCCAATTCACTTTCCAAGTAATATTCGGCATGCTAATTACATTGCCGGTTGCGAAATTGCATTATCTCTTATAGTTTCCGAGATATGGACTATCGATAATTTACACCTTAGGCTCTGCTTCTAACTTGGGCCCAAATTGTAAAATGGTCTTATTTATTGGCTATTTCGTTCCAATTCACATTCCAAGTAATATTCGGCATGCTAATTACATTGCCGGTTGCCAAATTGCATTATCTCTTATAGTTTCCGAGATATGGACAATTGATAATTTACACCTTAGGCTCTGCTTCTAACTTGGGCCCAAATTGTAAAATGGCCTTATCTATTGGCGATTTCGTTCCAATTCACATTCCAAGTAATATTCGGCATGCTAATTACATTGCCGGTTGCCAAATTGCATTATCTCTTATAGTTTCCGAGATATGGACTATCGATAATTTACACCTTAGGCTCTGCTTCTAACTTGGGCCCAAATTGTAAAATGGTCTTATCTATTGGCGATTTCGTTCCAATTCACATTCCAAGTAATATTCGGCATGCTAATTACATTGCCGGTGGCCAAATTGAATTGTCTCTTATAGTTTCCGAGATATGGACTATCGATAATTTACACCTTAGGCTCTGCTTCTAACTTGGGCCCAAATTGTAAAATGGCCTTATCTATTGGCGATTTCGTTCCAATTCACATTCCAAGTAATATTCGGCATGCTAATTACATTGCCGGTTGCCAAATTGCATTATCTCTTATAGTTTCCGAGATATGGACTATCGATAATTTACACCTTAGGCTCTGCTTCTAACTTGGGCCCAAATTGTAAAATGGTCTTATCTATTGGCGATTTCGTTCCAATTCACATTCCAAGTAATATTCGGCATGCTAATTACATTGCCGGTTGCCAAATTGCATTATCTCTTATAGTTTCCGAGATATGGACTATCGATAATTTACACCTTAGGCTCTGCTTCTAACTTGGGCCCAAATTGTAAAATGGTCTTATCTATTGGCGATTTCGTTCCAATTCATATTCCAAGTAATATTCGGCATGCTAATTACATTGCCGGTGGCCAGATTGAATTATCTCTTATAGTTTCAGAGATATGGACTATCGATAATTTACACCTTAGGCTCTGCTTCTAACTTGGGCCCAAATTGTAAAATGGTCTTATCTATTGGCGATTTCGTTCCAATTCACTCTCCAAGTAATATTCGGCATGCTAATTACATTGCCGGTTGCCAAATTGCATTATCTCTTATAGTTTCCGAGATATGGACTATCGATAATTTACACCTTAGGCTCTGCTTCTAACTTGGGCCCAAATTGTAAAATGGTCTTATCTATTGGCGATTTCGTTCCAATTCACTTTCCAAGTAATATTCGGCATGCTAATTACATTGCCGGTTGCCAAATTGCATTATCTCTTATAGTTTCCGAGATATGGACTATCGATAATTTACACCTCAGGCTCTGCTTCTAACTTGGGCCCAAATTGTAAAATGGTCTTATCTTTTGGCGGTTTCGTTCCAATTCACTCTCCAAGTAATATTCGGCATGCTAATTACATTGCCGGTTGCCAAATTGCATTATCTCTTATAGTTTCAGAGATATGGACTATCGATTATTTACACCTTAGGCTCTGCTTCTAACTTGGGCTCAAATTGTAAAATGGTCTTATCTATTGGCCATTTCGTTCCAATTCACATTCCAAGTAATATTCGGCATGCTAATTGCATTGCCGGGTGCCAAATTGCATTATCTCTTATAGCTTCCGAGATATGTACTGTCGATAATTTACACCTTAGGCTCTGCTTCTAACTTTTGCCCAAATTGTAAAATGGTCTTATCTATTGGCGATTTCGTTCCAATTCACTTTCCAAGTAATATTCGGCATGCTAATTACATTGCCGGTTGCGAAATTGCATTATCTCTTATAGTTTCCGAGATATGGACTATCGATAATTTACACCTTAGGCTCTGCTTCTAACTTGGGCCCAAATTGTAAAATGGTCTTATTTATTGGCGATTTCGTTCCAATTCACATTCCAAGTAATATTCGGCATGCTAATTACATTGCCGGTTGCCAAATTGCATTATCTCTTTTAGTTTCCGAGATATGGACTATCGATAATTTACACCTTAGGCTCTGCTTCTAACTTGGGCCCAAATTGTAAAATGGTCTTATCTATTGGCGATTTCGTTCCAATTCACATTCCAAGTAATATTCGGCATGCTAATTACATTGCCGGTTGCCAAATTGCATTATCTCTTATAGTTTCCGAGATATGGACAATTGATAATTTACACCTTAGGCTCTGCTTCTAACTTGGGCCCAAATTGTAAAATGGCCTTATCTATTGGCGATTTCGTTCCAATTCACATTCCAAGTAATATTCGGCATGCTAATTACATTGCCGGTTGCCAAATTGCATTATCTCTTATAGTTTCCGAGATATGGACTATCGATAATTTACACCTTAGGCTCTGCTTCTAACTTGGGCCCAAATTGTAAAATGGTCTTATCTATTGGCGATTTCGTTCCAATTCACATTCCAAGTAATATTCGGCATGCTAATTACATTGCCGGTGGCCAAATTGAATTATCTCTTATAGTTTCGGAGATATGGACTATCGATAATTTACACCTTAGGCTCTGCTTCTAACTTGGGCCCAAATTGTAAAATGATCTTATCTATTGGCGATTTCGTCCCAATTCACATTCCAAGTAATATTCGGCATGCTAATTACATTGCCGGTTGCGAAATTGCATTATCTCTTATAGTTTCCGAGATATGGACTATCGATAATTTACACCTTAGGCTCTGCTTCTAACTTGGGCCCAAATTGTAAAATGGTCTTATCTATTGGCGATTTCGTTCCAATTCACATTCCAAGTAATATTCGGCATGCTAATAACATTGCCGGTTGCCAAATTGCATTATCTCTTTTAGTTTCCGAGATATGGACTATCGATAATTTACACCTTAGGCTCTGCTTCTAACTTGGGCCCAAATTGTAAAATGGTCTTATCTATTGGCGATTTCGTTCCAATTCACTTTCCAAGTAATATTCGGCATGCTAATTACATTGCCGGTTGCCAAATTGCATTATCTCTTATAGTTTCCGAGATATGGACTATCGATAATTTACACCTCAGGCTCTGCTTCTAACTTGGGCCCAAATTGTAAAATGGTCTTATCTTTTGGCGGTTTCGTTCCAATTCACTCTCCAAGTAATATTCGGCATGCTAATTACATTGCCGGTTGCCAAATTGCATTATCTCTTATAGTTTCAGAGATATGGACTATCGATTATTTACACCTTAGGCTCTGCTTCTAACTTGGGCTCAAATTGTAAAATGGTCTTATCTATTGGCCATTTCGTTCCAATTCACATTCCAAGTAATATTCGGCATGCTAATTGCATTGCCGGGTGCCAAATTGCATTATCTCTTATAGCTTCCGAGATATGTACTGTCGATAATTTACACCTTAGGCTCTGCTTCTAACTTTTGCCCAAATTGTAAAATGGTCTTATCTATTGGCGATTTCGTTCCAATTCACTTTCCAAGTAATATTCGGCATGCTAATTACATTGCCGGTTGCGAAATTGCATTATCTCTTATAGTTTCCGAGATATGGACTATCGATAATTTACACCTTAGGCTCTGCTTCTAACTTGGGCCCAAATTGTAAAATGGTCTTATTTATTGGCGATTTCGTTCCAATTCACATTCCAAGTAATATTCGGCATGCTAATTACATTGCCGGTTGCCAAATTGCATTATCTCTTTTAGTTTCCGAGATATGGACTAACGATAATTTACACCTTAGGCTCTGCTTCTAACTTGGGCCCAAATTGTAAAATGGTCTTATCTATTGGCGATTTCGTTCCAATTCACATTCCAAGTAATATTCGGCATGCTAATTACATTGCCGGTTGCCAAATTGCATTATCTCTTATAGTTTCCGAGATATGGACAATTGATAATTTACACCTTAGGCTCTGCTTCTAACTTGGGCCCAAATTGTAAAATGGCCTTATCTATTGGCGATTTCGTTCCAATTCACATTCCAAGTAATATTCGGCATGCTAATTACATTGCCGGTTGCCAAATTGCATTATCTCTTATAGTTTCCGAGATATGGACTATCGATAATTTACACCTTAGGCTCTGCTTCTAACTTGGGCCCAAATTGTAAAATGGTCTTATCTATTGGCGATTTCGTTCCAATTCACATTCCAAGTAATATTCGGCATGCTAATTACATTGCCGGTGGCCAAATTGAATTATCTCTTATAGTTTCAGAGATATGGACTATCGATAATTTACACCTTAGGCTCTGCTTCTAACTTGGGCCCAAATTGTAAAATGATCTTATCTATTGGCGATTTCGTCCCAATTCACATTCCAAGTAATATTCGGCATGCTAATTACATTGCCGGTTGCGAAATTGCATTATCTCTTATAGTTTCCGGGATATGGACTATCGATAATTTACACCTTAGGCTCTGCTTCTAACTTGGGCCCAAATTGTAAAATGGTCTTATCTATTGGCGATTTCGTTCCAATTCACATTCCAAGTAATATTCGGCATGCTAATTACATTGCCGGTTGCCAAATTGCATTATCTCTTTTAGTTTCCGAGATATGGACTATCGATAATTTACACCTTAGGCTCTGCTTCTAACTTGGGCCCAAATTGTAAAATGGTCTTATCTATTGGCGATTTCGTTCCAATTCACATTCCAAGTAATATTCGGCATGCTAATTACATTGCCGGTTGCCAAATTGCATTATCTCTTATAGTTTCCGAGATATGGACTATCGATAATTTACACCTTAGGCTCTGCTTCTAACTTGGGCCCAAATTGTAAAATGGCCTTATCTATTGGCGATTTCGTTCTAATTCACTTTCCAAGTAATATTCGGCATACTAATTACATTGCCGGTTGCCAAATTGCATTATCTCTTATAGTTTCCGAGATATGGACTATCGATAATTTACACCTTAGGCTCTGCTTCTAACTTGGGCCCAAATTGTAAAATGGTCTTATCTATTGGCGATTTCGTTCCAATTCACATTCCAAGTAATATTCGGCATGCTAGTTACATTGCCGGTTGCCAAATTGCATTATCTCTTATAGTTTCCGAGATATGGACTATCGATAATTTACACCTTAGGCTCTGCTTCTAACTTGGGCCCAAATTGTAAAATGGTCTTATCTATTGCCGATTTCGTTCCAATTCACATTCCAAATAATATTCGGCATGCTAATTACATTGCCGGTTGCCAAATTGCATTATCTCTTATAGTTTCCGAGATATGGACTATCGATAATTTACACCTTAGGCTCTGCTTCTAACTTGGGCCCAAATTGTAAAATGGTCTTATCTATTGGCGATTTCATTCCAATTCACATTCCAAGTAATATTCGGCATGCTAATTACATTGCCGGTTGCCAAATTGCATTATCTCTTATAGTTTCCGAGATATGGACTATCGATAATTTACACCTTAGGCTCTGCTTCTAACTTGGGCCCAAATTGTAAAATGGTCTTATCTATTGGCGATTTCGTTCCAATTCACATTCCAAGTAATATTCGGCATGCTAATTACATTGCCGGTTGCCAAATTGCATTATCTCTTATAGTTTCCGAGATATGGACTATCGATAATTTACACCTTAGGCTCTGCTTCTAACTTGGGCCCAAATTGTAAAATCGTCTTATCTATTGGCGATTTCGTTCCAATTCACATTCCAAGTAATATTCGGCATGCTAATTACATTGCCGGTTGCCAAATTGCATTATCTCTTATAGTTTCCGAGATATGGACTATCGATAATTTACACCTTAGGCCCTGCTTCTAACTTGGGCCCAAATTGTAAAATGGTCTTATCTATTGGCGATTTCGTTCCAATTCACATTCCAAGTAATATCCGGCATGCTAATTACATTGCCGGTTGCTAAATTGAATTATCTCTTATAGTTTCCGAGATATGGACTATCGATAATTTACACCTTAGGCTCTGCTTCTAACTTGGGCCCAAATTGTAAAATGGTCTTACCTATTGGCGATTTCGTTCCAATTCACATTCCAAGTAATATTCGGCATGCTAATTAGATTGCCGGTTGCCAAATTGCATTATCTCTGATAGTTTCCGAGATATGGACTATCGATAATTTACACCTTAGGCTCTGCTTCTAACTTGGGCCCAAATTGTAAAATGGTCTTATTTATTGGCGATTTCGTTCCAATTCACATTCCAAGTAATATTCGGCATGCTAATTACATTGCCGGTTGCCAAATTGCATTATCTCTTATAGTTTCCGAGATATGGACTATCGATAATTTACATCTTAGGCTCTGCTTCTAACTTGGGCCCAAATTGTAAAATGGTCTTATCTATTGGCGATTTCGTTCCAATTCACATTCCAAGTAATATTCGGCATGCTAATTATATTGCCGGTTGCCAAATTGCATTATCTCTTATAGTTTCCGAGATATGGACTATCGTTAATTTACACCTTAGGCTCTGCTTCTTACTTGGGCCCAAATAGTAAAATGGTCTTATCTATTGCCGATTTCGTTCCAATTCACATTCCAAGTAATATTCGGCATGCTAATTACATTGCCGGTTGCCAAATTGCATTATCTCTTATAGTTTCCGAGATATGGACTATCGATAATTTACACCTTAGGCTCTGCTTCTAACTTGGGCCCAATTTGTAAAATGGTCTTATCTATTGGCGATTTCCTTCCAATTCACATTCCAAGTAATATTCGGCATGCTAATTACATTGCCGGTTGCCAAATTGAATTATCTCTTATAGTTTCCGAGATATGGACTATAGATAATTTACACCTTAGGCTCTGCTTCTAACTTGGGCCCAAATTGTAAAATGGCCTTATCTATTGGCGATTTCGTTCCAATTCACATTCCAAGTAGTATTCGGCATGCTAATTACATTGCCGGTTGCCAAATTGCATTATCTCTTATAGTTTCCGAGATATGGACTATCGATAATTTACACCTTAGGCTCTGCTTCTAACTTGGGCCCAAATTGTAAAATGGTCTTATCTATTGGCGATTTCGTTCCAATTCACTCTCCACGTAATATTCGGCATGCTAATTACATTGCCGGTTGCCAAATTGCATTATCTCTTATAGTTTCCGAGATATGGACTATGGATAATTTACACCTTAGGCTCTGCTTCTAACTTGGGCCCAAATTGTAAAATGGTCTTATCTATTGGCGATTTCGTTCCAATTCACATTCCAAGTAATATTCGGCATGCTAATTACATTGCCGGTTGCCAAATTGCATTACCTCTTATAGTTTCCGGGATATGGACTATCGATAATTTACACCTTAGGCTCTGCTTCTAACTTGGGCCCAAATTGTAAAATGGTCTTATCTATTGGCGATTTCGTTCCAATTCACTTTCCAAGTAATGTTCGGCATGCTAATTACATTGCCGGTTGCCAAATTGCATTATCTCTTATAGTTTCCGAGATATTGACTATCGATAATTTACACCTCATTCTCTGCTTCTAACTTGGGCCCAAATTGTAAAATGGTCTTATCTTTTGGCGATTTCGTTCCAATTCACTCTCCAAGTAATATTCGGCATGCTAATTACATTGCCGGTTGCCAAATTGCATTATCTCTTATAGTTTCCGAGATATGGACTATGGATAATTTACACCTTAGGCTCTGCTTCTAACTTGGGCCCAAATTGTAAAATGGTCTTATCTATTGGCGATTTCGTTCCAATTCACATTCCAAGTAATATTCGGCATGCTAATTACATTGCCGGTTGCCAAATTGCATTATCTCTTATAGTTTCCGAGATATGGACTATCGATAATTTACACCTTAGGCTCTGCTTCTAACTTGGGCCCAAATTGTAAAATGGCCTTATCTATTGGCGATTTCGATCCAATTCACATTCCAAGTAATATTCGGCATGCTAATTACATTGCCGGTTGCCAAATTGCATTATCTCTTATAGTTTCCGAGATATGGACTATCGATAATTTACACCTTAGGCTCTGCTTCTAACTTGGGCCCAAATTGTAAAATGGTCTCATCTATTGGCGATTTCGTTCCAATTCACATTCCAAGTAATATTCGGCATGCTAATTACATTGCCGGTGGCCAAATTGAATTATCTCTTATAGTTTCCGAGATATGGAATATCGATAATTTACACCTTAGGCTCTGCTTCTAACTTGGGCCCAAATTGTAAAATGGTCTTATCTATTGGCGATTTCGTCCCAATTCACATTCCAAGTAATATTCGGCATGCTAATTACATTGCCGGTTGCGAAATTGCATTATCTCTTATAGTTTCCGAGATATGGACTATCGATAATTTACACCTTAGGCTCTGCTTCTAACTTGGGCCCAAATTGTAAAATGGTCTTATCTATTGGCGATTTCGTTCCAATTCACATTCCAAGTAATATTCGGCATGCTAATTACATTGCCGGTTGCCAAATTGCATTATCTCTTTTAGTTTCCGAGATATGGACTATCGATAATTTACACCTTAGGCTCTGCTTCTAACTTGGGCCCAAATTGTAAAATGGTCTTATCTACTGGCTATTTCGTTCCAATTCACATTCCAAGTAATATTCGGCATGCTAATTACATTGCCGGTTGCCAAATTGCATTATCTCTTATAGTTTCCGAGATATGGACTATCGATAATTTACACCTTAGGCTCTGCTTCTAACTTGGGCCCAAATTGTAAAATGGCCTTATCTATTGGCGATTTCGTTCCAATTCACATTCCAAGTAATATTCGGCATGCTAATTACATTGCCGGTTGCCAAATTGCATTATCTCTTATAGCTTCCGAGATATGGACTGTCGATAATCTACACCTTAGGCTCTGCTTCTAACTTGGGCTCAAATTGTAAAATGGTCTTATCTATTGGCGATTTCGTTCCAATTCACATTCCAAGTAATATTCGGCATGCTAATTGCATTGCCGGTTGCCAAATTGCATTATCTCTTATAGCTTCCGAGATATGGACTGTCGATAATTTACACCTTAGGCTCTGCTTCTAACTTGGGCCCAAATTGTAAAATGGTCTTATCTATTGGCGATTTCGTTCCAATTCACTTTCCAAGTAATATTCGGCATACTAATTACATTGCCGGTTGCCAAATTGCATTATCTCTTATAGTTTCCGAGATATGGACTATCGATAATTTACACCTTAGGCTCTGCTTCTAACTTGGGCCCAAATTGTAAAATGGTCGTATCTATTGGCGATTTCGTTCCAATTCACATTCCAAGTAATATTCGGCATGCTAATTACATTGCCGGTTGCCAAATTGCATTATCTCTTATAGTTTCCGAGATATGGACTATCGATAATTTACACCTTAGGCTCTGCTTCTAACTTGGGCCCTAATTGTAAAATGGTCTTATCTATTGCCGATTTCGTTCCAATTCACATTCCTAATAATATTCGGCATGCTAATTACATTGCCGGTTGCCAAATTGCATTATCTCTTATAGTTTCCGAGATATGGACTATCGATAATTTACACCTTAGGCTCTGCTTCTAACTTGGGCCCAAATTGTAAAATGGTCTTATCTATTGGCGATTTCATTCCAATTCACATTCCAAGTAATATTCGGCATGCTAATTACATTGCCGGTTGCCAAATTGCATTATCTCTTATAGTTTCCGAGATATGGACTATCGATAATTTACACCTTAGGCTCTGCTTCTAACTTGGGCCCAAATTGTAAAATGGTCTTATCTATAGGCGATTTCGTTCCAATTCACATTCCAAGTAATATTCGGCATGCTAATTACATTGCCGGTTGCCAAATTGCATTATCTCTTATAGTTTCCGAGATATGGACTATCGATAATTTACATCTTAGGCTCTGCTTCTAACTTGGGCCCAAATTGTAAAATGGTCTTATCTATTGGCGATTTCGTTCCAATTCACATTCCAAGTAATATTCGGCATGCTAATTACATTGCCGGTTGCCAAATTGCATTATCTCTTATAGTTTCCGAGATATGGACTATCGATAATTTACACCTTAGGCTCTGCTTCTAACTTGGGCCCAAATTGTAAAATGGTCTTATCTATTGGCGATTTCGTCCCAATTCACATTCCAAGCAATATACGGCATGCTAATTACATTGCCGGTTGCGAAGTTGCATTATCTCTTATAGTTTCCGAGATATGGACTATCGATAATTTACACCTTAGGCTCTGCTTCTAACTTGGGCCCAAATTGTAAAATGATTTTATCTATTGGCGATTTCGTTCCAACTCACATTCCAAGTAATATTCGGCATGCTAATTACATTGCCGGTTGCCAAATTGCATTATCTCTTTTAGTTTCCGAGATATGGACTATCGATAATTTACACCTTAGGCTCTGCTTCTAACTTGGGCCCAAATTGTAAAATGGTCTTATCTATTGGCGATTTCGTTCCAATTCACATTCCAAGTAATATTCGGCATGCTAATTACTTTGCCGGTTGCCAAATTGCATTATCTCTTTTAGTTTCCGAGATATGGACTATCGATAATTTACACCTTAGGCTCTGCTTCTAACTTGGGCCCAAATTGTAAAATGGACTTATCTATTGGCGATTTCGTTCCAATTCACATTCCAAGTAATATTCGGCATGCTAATTACATTGCCGGTTGCCAAATTGCATTATCTCTTATAGTTTCCGAGATATGGACAATTGATAATTTACACCTTAGGCTCTGCTTCTAACTTGGGCCCAAATTGTAAAATGGCCTTATCTATTAGCGATTTCGTTCCAATTCACATTCCAAGTAATATTCGGCATGCTAATTACATTGCCGGTTGCCAAATTGCATTATCTCTTATAGTTTCCGAGATATGGACTATCGATAATTTACACCTTAGGCTCTGCTTCTAACTTGGGCCCAAATTGTAAAATGGTCTTATCTATTGGCGATTTCGTTCCAATTCACATTCCAAGTAATATTCGGCATGCTAATTACATTGCCGGTGGCCAAATTGAATTATCTCTTATAGTTTCAGAGATATGGACTATCGATAATTTACACCTTAGGCTCTGCTTCTAACTTGGGCCCAAATTGTAAAATGATTTTATCTATTGGCGATTTCGTCCCAATTTACATTCCAAGTAATATTCGGCATGCTAATTACATTGCCGGTTGCGAAATTGCATTATCTCTTATAGTTTCCGAGATATGGACTATCGATAATTTACACCTTAGGCTCTTCTTCTAACTTGGGCCCAAATTGTAAAATGGTCTTATCTATTGGCGATTTCGTTCCAATTCACATTCCAAGTAATATTCGGCATGCTAATTACATTGCCGGTTGCCAAATTGCATTATCTCTTTTAGTTTCCGAGATATGGACTATCGATAATTTACAACTTAGGCTCTGCTTCTAACTTGGGCCCAAATTGTAAAATGGTCTTATCTATTGGCGATTTCGTTCCAAATCACATTCCAAGTAATATTCGGCATGCTAATTACATTGCCGGTTGCCAAATTGCATTATCTCTTATAGTTTCCGAGATATGGACTATCGATAATTTACACCTTAGGCTCTGCTTCTAACTTGGGCCCAAATTGTAAAATGGCCTTATCTATTGGCGATTTCGTTCCAATTCACATTCCAAGTAATATTCGGCATGCTAATTACATTGCCGGTTGCCAAATTGCATTATCTCTTATAGCTTCCGAGATATGGACTGTCGATAATCTACACCTTAGGCTCTGCTTCTAACTTGGGCTCAAATTGTAAAATGGTCTTATCTATTGGCGATTTCGTTCCAATTCACATTCCAAGTAATATTCGGCATGCTAATTGCATTGCCGGTTGCCAAATTGCATTATCTCTTATAGCTTCCGAGATATGGACTGTCGATAATTTACACCTTAGGCTCTGCTTCTAACTTGGGCCCAAATTGTAAAATGGTCTTATCTATTGGCGATTTCGTTCTAATTCACTTTCCAAGTAATATTCGGCATACTAATTACATTGCCGGTTGCCAAATTGCATTATCTCTTATAGTTTCCGAGATATGGACTATCGATAATTTACACCTTAGGCTCTGCTTCTAACTTGGGCCCAAATTGTAAAATGGTCTTATCTATTGGCGATTTCGTTCCAATTCACATTCCAAGTAATATTCGGCATGCTAATTACATTGCCGGTTGCCAAATTGCATTATCTCTTATGGTTTCCGAGATATGGACTATCGATAATTTACACAGGCTCTGCTTCTAACTTGGGCCCAAATTGTAAAATGGTCTTATCTATTGCCGATTTCGTTCCAATTCACATTCCAAATAATGTTCGGCATGCTAATTACATTGCCGGTTGCCAAATTGCATTATCTCTTATAGTTTCCGAGATATGGACTATCGATAATTTACACCTTAGGCTCTGCTTCTAACTTGGGCCCAAATTGTAAAATGGTCTTATCTATTGGCGATTTCATTCCAATTCACATTCCAAGTAATATTCGGCATGCTAATTACATTGCCGGTTGCCAAATTGCATTATCTCTTATAGTTTCCGAGATATGGACTATCGATAATTTACACCTTAGGCTCTGCTTCTAACTTGGGCCCAAATTGTAAAACGGTCTTATCTATTGGCGATTTCGTTCCAATTCACATTCCAAGTAATATTCGGCATGCTAATTACATTGCCGGTTGCCAAATTGCATTATCTCTTATAGTTTCCGAGATATGGACTATCGATAATTTACACCTTAGGCTCTGCTTCTAACTTGGGCCCAAATTGTAAAATCGTCTTATCTATTGGCGATTTCGTTCCAATTCACATTCCTAGTAATATTCGGCATGCTAATTACATTGCCGGTTGCCAAATTGCATTATCTCTTATAGTTTCCGAGATATGGACTATCGATAATTTACACCTTAGGCCCTGCTTCTAACTTGGGCCCAAATTGTAAAATGGTCTTATCTATTGGCGATTTCGTTCCAATTCACATTCCAAGTAATATCCGGCATGCTAATTACATTGCCGGTTGCTAAATTGAATTATCTCTTATAGTTTCCGAGATATGGACTATCGATAATTTACACCTTAGGCTCTGCTTCTAACTTGGGCCCAAATTGTAAAATGGTCTTACCTATTGGCGATTTCGTTCCAATTCACATTCCAAGTAATATTCGGCATGCTAATTAGATTGCCGGTTGCCAAATTGCATTATCTCTGATAGTTTCCGAGATATGGACTATCGATAATTTACACCTTAATCTCTGCTTCTAACTTGGGCCCAAATTGTAAAATGGTCTTATTTATTGGCGATTTCGTTCCAATTCACATTCCAAGTAATATTCGGCATGCTAATTACATTGCCGGTTGCCAAATTGCATTATCTCTTATAGTTTCCGAGATATGGACTATCGATAATTTACATCTTAGGCTCTGCTTCTAACTTGGGCCCAAATTGTAAAATGGTCTTATCTATTGGCGATTTCGTTCCAATTCACATTCCAAGTAATATTCGGCATGCTAATTACATTGCCGGTTGCCAAATTGCATTATCTCTTATAGTTTCCGAGATATGGACTATCGTTAATTTACACCTTAGGCTCTGCTTCTTACTTGGGCCCAAATAGTAAAATGGTCTTATCTATAGCCGATTTCGTTCCAATTCACATTCCAAGTAATATTCGGCATGCTAATTACATTGCCGGTTGCCAAATTGCATTATCTCTTATAGTTTCCGAGATATGGACTATCGATAATTTACACCTTAGGCTCTGCTTCTAACTTGGGCCCAATTTGTAAAATGGTCTTATCTATTGGCGATTTCCTTCCAATTCACATTCCAAGTAATATTCGGCATGCTAATTACATTGCCGGTTGCCAAATTGAATTATCTCTTATAGTTTCCGAGATATGGACTATAGATAATTTACACCTTAGGCTCTGCTTCTAACTTGGGCCCAAATTGTAAAATGGCCTTATCTATTGGCGATTTCGTTCCAATTCACATTCCAAGTAGTATTCGGCATGCTAATTACATTGCCGGTTGCCAAATTGCATTATCTCTTATAGTTTCCGAGATATGGACTATCGATAATTTACACCTTAGGCTCTGCTTCTAACTTGGGCCCAAATTGTAAAATGGTCTTATCTATTGGCGATTTCGTTCCAATTCACTCTCCACGTAATATTCGGCATGCTAATTACATTGCCGGTTGCCAAATTGCATTATCTCTTATAGTTTCCGAGATATGGACTATGGATAATTTACACCTTAGGCTCTGCTTCTAACTTGGGCCCAAATTGTAAAATGGTCTTATCTATTGGCGATTTCGTTCCAATTCACATTCCAAGTAATATTCGGCATGCTAATTACATTGCCGGTTGCCAAATTGCATTACCTCTTATAGTTTCCGAGATATGGACTATCGATAATTTACACCTTAGGCTCTGCTTCTAACTTGGGCCCAAATTGTAAAATGGTCTTATCTATTGGCGATTTCGTTCCAATTCACTTTCCAAGTAATGTTCGGCATGCTAATTACATTGCCGGTTGCCAAATTGCATTATCTCTTATAGTTTCCGAGATATTGACTATCGATAATTTACACCTCATTCTCTGCTTCTAACTTGGGCCCAAATTGTAAAATGGTCTTATCTTTTGGCGATTTCGTTCCAATTCACTCTCCAAGTAATATTCGGCATGCTAATTACATTGCCGGTTGCCAAATTGCATTATCTCTTATAGTTTCCGAGATATGGACTATGGATAATTTACACCTTAGGCTCTGCTTCTAACTTGGGCCCAAATTGTAAAATGGTCTTATCTATTGGCGATTTCGTTCCAATTCACATTCCAAGTAATATTCGGCATGCTAATTACATTGCCGGTTGCCAAATTGCATTATCTCTTATAGTTTCCGAGATATGGACTATCGATAATTTACACCTTAGGCTCTGCTTCTAACTTGGGCCCAAATTGTAAAATGGCCTTATCTATTGGCGATTTCGATCCAATTCACATTCCAAGTAATATTCGGCATGCTAATTACATTGCCGGTTGCCAAATTGCATTATCTCTTATAGTTTCCGAGATATGGACTATCGATAATTTACACCTTAGGCTCTGCTTCTAACTTGGGCCCAAATTGTAAAATGGTCTTATCTATTGGCAATTTCGTTCCAATTCACATTCCAAGTAATATTCGGCATGCTAATTACATTGCCGGTGGCCAAATTGAATTATCTCTTATAGTTTCCAAGATATGGAATATCGATAATTTACACCTTAGGCTCTGCTTCTAACTTGGGCCCAAATTGTAAAATGGTCTTATCTATTGGCGATTTCGTCCCAATTCACATTCCAAGTAATATTCGGCATGCTAATTACATTGCCGGTTGCAAAATTGCATTATCTCTTATAGTTTCCGAGATATGGACTATAGATAATTTACACCTTAGGCTCTGCTTCTAACTTGGGCCCAAATTGTAAAATGGTCTTATCTATTGGCGATTTCGTTCCAATTCACATTCCAAGTAATATTCGGCATGCTAATTACATTGCCGGTTGCCAAATTGCATTATCTCTTTTAGTTTCCGAGATATGGACTATCGATAATTTACACCTTAGGCTCTGCTTCTAACTTGGGCCCAAATTGTAAAATGGTCTTATCTACTGGCTATTTCGTTCCAATTCACATTCCAAGTAATATTCGGCATGCTAATTACATTGCCGGTTGCCAAATTGCATTATCTCTTATAGTTTCCGAGATATGGACTATCGATAATTTACACCTTAGGCTCTGCTTCTAACTTGGGCCCAAATTGTAAAATGGCCTTATCTATTGGCGATTTCGTTCCAATTCACATTCCAAGTAATATTCGGCATGCTAATTACATTGCCGGTTGCCAAATTGCATTATCTCTTATAGCTTCCGAGATATGGACTGTCGATAATCTACACCTTAAGCTCTGCTTCTAACTTGGGCTCAAATTGTAAAATGGTCTTATCTATTGGCGATTTCGTTCCAATTCACATTCCAAGTAATATTCGGCATGCTAATTGCATTGCCGGTTGCCAAATTGCATTATCTCTTATAGCTTCCGAGATATGGACTGTCGATAATTTACACCTTAGGCTCTGCTTCTAACTTGGGCCCAAATTGTAAAATGGTCTTATCTATTGGCGATTTCGTTCCAATTCACTTTCCAAGTAATATTCGGCATACTAATTACATTGCCGGTTGCCAAATTGCATTATCTCTTATAGTTTCCGAGATATGGACTATCGATAATTTACACCTTAGGCTCTGCTTCTAACTTGGGCCCAAATTGTAAAATGGTCTTATCTATTGGCGATTTCGTTCCAATTCACATTCCAAGTAATATTCGGCATGCTAATTACATTGCCGGTTGCCAAATTGCATTATCTCTTATAGTTTCCGAGATATGGACTATCGATAATTTACACCTTAGGCTCTGCTTCTAACTTGGGCCCAAATTGTAAAATGGTCTTATCTATTGCCGATTTCGTTCCAATTCACATTCCAAATAATATTCGGCATGCTAATTACATTGCCGGTTGCCAAATTGCATTATCTCTTATAGTTTCCGAGATATGGACTATCGATAATTTACACCTTAGGCTCTGCTTCTAACTTGGGCCCAAATTGTAAAATGGTCTTATCTATTGGCGATTTCATTCCAATTCACATTCCAAGTAATATTCGGCATGCTAATTACATTGCCGGTTGCCAAATTGCATTATCTCTTATAGTTTCCGAGATATGGACTATCGATAATTTACACCTTAGGCTCTGCTTCTAACTTGGGCCCAAATTGTAAAATGGTCTTATCTATTGGCGATTTCGTTCCAATTCACATTCCAAGTAATATTCGGCATGCTAATTACATTGCCGGTTGCCAAATTGCATTATCTCTTATAGTTTCCGAGATATGGACTATCGATAATTTACACCTTAGGCTCTGCTTCTAACTTGGGCCCAAATTGTAAAATCGTCTTATCTATTGGCGATTTCGTTCCAATTCACATTCCAAGTAATATTCGGCATGCTAATTACATTGCCGGTTGCCAAATTGCATTATCTCTTATAGTTTCCGAGATATGGACTATCGATAATTTACACCTTAGGCCCTGCTTCTAACTTGGGCCCAAATTGTAAAATGGTCTTATCTATTGGCGATTTCGTTCCAATTCACATTCCAAGTAATATCCGGCATGCTAATTACATTGCCGGTTGCTAAATTGAATTATCTCTTATAGTTTCCGAGATATGGACTATCGATAATTTACACCTTAGGCTCTGCTTCTAACTTGGGCCCAAATTGTAAAATGGTCTTACCTATTGGCGATTTCGTTCCAATTCACATTCCAAGTAATATTCGGCATGCTAATTAGATTGCCGGTTGCCAAATTGCATTATCTCTGATAGTTTCCGAGATATGGACTATCGATAATTTACACCTTAGGCTCTGCTTCTAACTTGGGCCCAAATTGTAAAATGGTCTTATTTATTGGCGATTTCGTTCCAATTCACATTCCAAGTAATATTCGGCATGCTAATTACATTGCCGGTTGCCAAATTGCATTATCTCTTATAGTTTCCGAGATATGGACTATCGATAATTTACATCTTAGGCTCTGCTTCTAACTTGGGCCCAAATTGTAAAATGGTCTTATCTATTGGCGATTTCGTTCCAATTCACATTCCAAGTAATATTCGGCATGCTAATTACATTGCCGGTTGCCAAATTGCATTATCTCTTATAGTTTCCGAGATATGGACTATCGATAATTTACACCTTAGGCTCTGCTTCTAACTTGGGCCCAAATTGTAAAATGGTCTTATCTATTGGCGATTTCGTCCCAATTCACATTCCAAGTAATATTCGGCATGCTAATTACATTGCCGGTTGCGAAATTGCATTATCTCTTATAGTTTCCGAGATATGGACTATCGATAATTTACACCTTAGGCTCTGCTTCTAACTTGGGCCCAAATTGTAAAATGGTCTTATCTATTGGCGATTTCGTTCCAACTCACATTCCAAGTAATATTCGGCATGCTAATTACATTGCCGGTTGCCAAATTGCATTATCTCTTTTAGTTTCCGAGATATGGACTATCGATAATTTACACCTTAGGCTCTGCTTCTAACTTGGGCCCAAATTGTAAAATCGTCTTATCTATTGGCGTTTTCGTTCCAATTCACATTCCAAGTAATATTCGGCATGCTAATTACATTGCCGGTTGCCAAATTGTATTATCTCTTATAGTTTCCGAGATATGGACTATCGATAATTTACACCTTAGGCTCTGCTTCTAACTTGGGCCCTAATTGTAAAATGGTCTTATCTATTGGCGATTTCGTTCCAATTCACATTCCAAGTAATATTCGGCATGCTAATTACATTGCCGGTTGCCAAATTAAATTATCTCCTATAGTTTCCGAGATATGGACTATCGATAATTTACACCTTAGGCTCTGCTTCTAACTTGGGCCCAAATTGTAAAATGGTCTTATCTATTGGCGATTTCGTTCCAATTCACATTCCAAGTAGTATTCGGCATGCTAATTACATTGCCGGTGGCCAAGTTGCATTATCTCTTATAGTTTCCGAGATATGGACTATCGATAATTTACACCTTAGGCTCTGTTTCTAACTTGGGCCCAAATTGTAAAATGGTCTTATCTATTGGCGATTTCGTTCCAATTCACATTCCAAGTAATATTCGGCATGCTAATAACATTGCCGGTTCCCAAATTGCATTATCTCTTATAGTTTCCGAGATATGGACTATCGATTGTTTTTAACCTTAGGCTCTGCTTCTAACTTGGGCCCAAACTGTAAAATGGTCTTATCTATTGGCGATTTCGTTCCAATTCACATTCCAAGTAGTATTCGGCATGCTAATTACATTGCCGGTTGCCAAATTGCATTATCTCTTATAGTTTCCGAGATATGGACTATCGATAATTTACACCTTAGGCTCTGCTTCTAACTTGGGCCCAAATTGTAAAAAGGTCTTATCTATTGGCGATTTCGTCCCAATTCACATTCCAAGTAATATTCGGCATGCTAATTACATTGCCGGTTGCGAAATTGCATTATCTCTTATAGTTTCCGAGATATGGACTATCGATAATTTACACCTTAGGCTCTGCTTCTAACTTGGGCCCAAATTGTAAAATGGCCTTATCTATTGGCGATTTCGTTCCAATTCACATTCCAAGTAATATTCGGCATGCTAATTACATTGCCGGTTGCCAAATTGCATTATCTCTTTTAGTTTCCGAGATATGGACTATCGATAATTTACACCTTAGGCTCTGCTTCTAACTTGGGCCCAAATTGTAAAATGGTCTTATCTATTGGCGATTTCGTTCCAATTCACATTCCAAGTAATATTCGGCATGCTAATTACATTGCCGGTTGCCAAATTGCATTATCACTTATAGTTTCCGAGATATGGACTATCGATAATTTACACCTTAGGCTCTGCTTCTAACTTGGGCCCAAATTGTAAAATAGTCTTACCTATTGGCGATTTCGTTCCAATTCACATTCCAAGTAATATTCGGCATGCTAATTACATTGCCGGTTGCCAAATTGCATTATCTCTTATAGTTTCCGAGATATGGACTATCGATAATTTACACCTTAGGCTCTGCTTCTAACTTGGGCCCAAATTGTAAAATGGTCTTATCTATTGGCGATTTCGTTCCAATTCACATTCCAAGTAATATTCGGCATGCTAATTACATTGCCAGTTGCCAAATTGCATTATCTCTTATAGTTTCCGAGATATGGACTATGGATAATTTACACCTTAGGCTCTGCTTCTAACTTGGGCCCAAATTGTAAAATGGTCTTATCTATTGCCGATTTCGTTCCAATTCACATTCCAAGTAATATTCGGCATGCTAATTACATTGCCGGTTGCCAAATTGCATTATCTCTTATAGTTTCCGAGATATGAACTATCGATAATTTACACCTTAGGCTCTGCTTCTAACTTGGGCCCAAATTGTAAAATGGCCTTATCTATTGGCGATTTCGTTCCAATTCACATTCCAAGTAATATTCGGCATGCTAATTACATTGCCGGTTGCCAAATTGCATTATCTCTTATAGTTTCCGAGATATGGACTATCGATAATTTACACCTTAGGCTCTGCTTCTAACTTGGGCCCAAATTGTAAAATGGTCTTATCTATTGGCGATTTCGTTCCAATTCACATTCCAAGTAATATTCGGTATGCTAATTACATTGCCGGTTGCCAAATTGCATTATCTCTTATAGTTTCCGAGATATGGACTATCGATAATTTACACCTTAGGCTCTGCTTCTAACTTGGGCCCAAATTGTAAAATGGTTTTATCTATTGGCGATTTCGTTCCAATTCACATTCCAAGTAATATTCGGCATGTTAATTAAATTGCCGGTTGCCAAATTGCATTATCTCTTATAGTTTCCGAGATATGGACTATCGATTATTTTTAACCTTAGGCTCTGCTTCTAACTTGGGCCCAAACTGTAAAATGGTCTTATCTATTGGCGATTTCGTTCCAATTCACATTCCAAGTAGTATTCGGCATGCTAATTACATTGCCGGTTGCCAAATTGCATTATCTCTTATAGTTTCCGAGATATGGACTATCGATAATTTACACCTTAGGCTCTGCTTCTAACTTGGGCCCAAATTGTAAAATGGTCTTATCTATTGGCGATTTCGTTCCAATTCACATTCCAAGTAATATTCGGCATGCTAATTACATTGCCAGTTGCCAAATTGCATTATCTCTTATAGTTTCCGAGATATGGACTATAGATAATTTACACCTTAGGCTCTGCTTCTAACTTGGGCCCAAATTGTAAAATGGTCTTATCTATTGCCGATTTCGTTCCAATTCACATTCCAAGTAATATTCGGCATGCTAATTACATTGCCGGTTGCCAAATTGCATTATCTCTTATAGTTTCCGAGATATGAACTATCGATAATTTACACCTTAGGCTCTGCTTCTAACTTGGGCCCAAATTGTAAAATGGCCTTATCTATTGGCGATTTCGTTCCAATTCACATTCCAAGTAATATTCGGCATGCTAATTACATTGCCGGTTGCCAAATTGCATTATCTCTTATAGTTTCCGAGATATGGACTATCGATAATTTACACCTTAGGCTCTGCTTCTGACTTGGGCCCAAATTGTAAAATGGTCTTATCTATTGGCGATTTCGTTCCAATTCACATTCCAAGTAATATTCGGCATGCTAATTACATTGCCGGTTGCCAAATTGCATTATCTCTTATAGTTTCCGAGATATGGACTATCGATAATTTAGACCTTAGGCTCTGCTTCTAACTTGGGCCCAAATTGTAAAATGGTTTTATCTAATGGCGATTTCGTTCCAATTCACATTCCAAGTAATATTCGGCATGTTAATTAAATTGCCGGTTGCCAAATTGCATTATCTCTTATAGTTTCCGAGATATGGACTATCGATTATTTTTAACCTTAGGCTCTGCTTCTAACTTGGGCCCAAACTGTAAAATGGTCTTATCTATTGGCGATTTCGTTCCAATTCACATTCCAAGTAGTATTCGGCATGCTAATTACATTGCCGGTTGCCAAATTGCATTATCTCTTATAGTTTCCGAGATATGGACTATCGATAATTTACACCTTAGGCTCTGCTTCTAACTTGGGCCCAAATTGTAAAATGGTCTTATCTATTGGCGATTTCGTTCCAATTCACTTTCCAAGTAATGTTCGGCATGCTAATTACATTGCCGGTTGCCAAATTGCATTATCTCTTATAGTTTCCGAGATATTGACTATCGATAATTTACACCTCATTCTCTGCTTCTAACTTGGGCCCAAATTGTAAAATGGTCTTATCTTTTGGCGATTTCGTTCCAATTCACTCTCCAAGTAATATTCGGCATGCTAATTACATTGCCGGTTGCCAAATTGCATTATCTCTTATAGTTTCCGAGATATGGACTATGGATAATTTACACCTTAGGCTCTGCTTCTAACTTGGGCCCAAATTGTAAAATGGTCTTATCTATTGGCGATTTCGTTCCAATTCACATTCCAAGTAATATTCGGCATGCTAATTACATTGCCGGTTGCCAAATTGCATTATCTCTTATAGTTTCCGAGATATGGACTATCGATAATTTACACCTTAGGCTCTGCTTCTAACTTGGGCCCAAATTGTAAAATGGCCTTATCTATTGACGATTTCGATCCAATTCACATTCCAAGTAATATTCGGCATGCTAATTACATTGCCGGTTGCCAAATTGCATTATCTCTTATAGTTTCCGAGATATGGACTATCGATAATTTACACCTTAGGCTCTGCTTCTAACTTGGGCCCAAATTGTAAAATGGTCTTATCTATTGGCGATTTCGTTCCAATTCACATTCCAAGTAATATTCGGCATGCTAATTACATTGCCGGTGGCCAAATTGAATTATCTCTTATAGTTTCCAAGATATGGAATATCGATAATTTACACCTTAGGCTCTGCTTCTAACTTGGGCCCAAATTGTAAAATGGTCTTATCTATTGGCGATTTCGTCCCAATTCACATTCCAAGTAATATTCGGCATGCTAATTACATTGCCGGTTGCCAAATTGCATTATCTCTTATAGTTTCCGAGATATGGACTATGGATAATTTACACCTTAGGCTCTGCTTCTAACTTGGGCCCAAATTGTAAAATGGTCTTATCTATTGGCGATTTCGTTCCAATTCACATTCCAAGTAATATTCGGCATGCTAATTACATTGCCGGTTGCCAAATTGCATTATCTCTTATAGTTTCCGAGATATGGACTATCGATAATTTACACCTTAGGCTCTGCTTCTAACTTGGGCCCAAATTGTAAAATGGCCTTATCTATTGACGATTTCGATCCAATTCACATTCCAAGTAATATTCGGCATGCTAATTACATTGCCGGTTGCCAAATTGCATTATCTCTTATAGTTTCCGAGATATGGACTATCGATAATTTACACCTTAGGCTCTGCTTCTAACTTGGGCCCAAATTGTAAAATGGTCTTATCTACTGGCTATTTCGTTCCAATTCACATTCCAAGTAATATTCGGCATGCTAATTACATTGCCGGTTGCCAAATTGCATTATCTCTTATAGTTTCCGAGATATGGACTATGGATAATTTACACCTTAGGCTCTGCTTCTAACTTGGGCCCAAATTATAAAATGGTCTTATCTATTGGCGATTTCGTTCCAATTCACATTCCAAGTAATATTCGGCATGCTAATTACATTGCCGGTTGCCAAATTGCATTATCTCTTATAGTTTCCGAGATATGGACTATCGATAATTTACACCTTAGGCTCTGCTTCTAACTTGGGCCCAAATTGTAAAATGGCCTTATCTATTGGCGATTTCGATCCAATTCACATTCCAAGTAATATTCGGCATGCTAATTACATTGCCGGTTGCCAAATTGCATTATCTCTTATAGTTTCCGAGATATGGACTATCGATAATTTACACCTTAGGCTCTGCTTCTAACTTGGGCCCAAATTGTAAAATGGTCTTATCTATTGGCGATTTCGTTCCAATTCACATTCCAAGTAATATTCGGCATGCTAATTACATTGCCGGTGGCCAAATTGAATTATCTCTTATAGTTTCCAAGATATGGAATATCGATAATTTACACCTTAGGCTCTGCTTCTAACTTGGGCCCAAATTGTAAAATGGTCTTATCTATTGGCGATTTCGTCCCAATTCACATTCCAAGTAATATTCGGCATGCTAATTACATTGCCGGTTGCGAAATTGCATTATCTCTTATAGTTTCCGAGATATTGACTATCGATAATTTACACCTTAGGCTCTGCTTCTAACTTGGGCCCAAATTGTAAAATGGCCTTATCTATTGGCGATTTCGTTCCAATTCACATTCCAAGTAATATTCGGCATGCTAATTACATTACCGGTTGCCAAATTGCATTATCTCTTATAGCTTCCGAGATATGGACTGTCGATAATCTACACCTTAGGCTCTGCTTCTAACTTGGGCTCAAATTGTAAAATGGTCTTATCTATTGGCGATTTCGTTCCAATTCACATTCCAAGTAATATTCGGCATGCTAATTGCATTGCCGGTTGCCAAATTGCATTATCTCTTATAGCTTCCGAGATATGGACTGTCGATAATTTACACCTTAGGCTCTGCTTCTAACTTGGGCCCAAATTGTAAAATGGTCTTATCTATTGGCGATTTCGTTCCAATTCACTTTCCAAGTAATATTCGGCATACTAATTACATTGCCGGTTGCCAAATTGCATTATCTCTTATAGTTTCGGAGATATGGACTATCGATAATTTACACCTTAGGCTCTGCTTCTAACTTGGGCCCAAATTGTAAAATGGTCTTATCTATTGGCGATTTCGTTCCAATTCACATTCCAAGTAATATTCGGCATGCTAATTACATTGCCGGTTGCCAAATTGCATTATCTCTTATAGTTTCCGAGATATGGACTATCGATAATTTACACCTTAGGCTCTGCTTCTAACTTGGGCCCAAATTGTAAAATGGTCTTATCTATTGGCGATTTCGTCCCAATTCACATTCCAAGTAATATTCGGCATGCTAATTACATTGCCGGTTGCGAAATTGCATTATCTCTGATAGTTTCCGAGATATGGACTATCGATAATTTACACCTTAGGCTCTGCTTCTAACTTGGGCCCAAATTGTAAAATGGTCTTATTTATTGGCGATTTCGTTCCAATTCACATTCCAAGTAATATTCGGCATGCTAATTACATTGCCGGTTGCCAAATTGCATTATCTCTTATAGTTTCCGAGATATGGACTATCGATAATTTACATCTTAGGCTCTGCTTCTAACTTGGGCCCAAATTGTAAAATGGTCTTATCTATTGGCGATTTCGTTCCAATTCACATTCCAAGTAATATTCGGCATGCTAATTACATTGCCGGTTGCCAAATTGCATTATCTCTTATAGTTTCCGAGATATGGACTATCGATAATTTACACCTTAGGCTCTGCTTCTAACTTGGGCCCAAATTGTAAAATGGTCTTATCTATTGGCGATTTCGTCCCAATTCACATTCCAAGTAATATTCGGCATGCTAATTACATTGCCGGTTGCGAAATTGCATTATCTCTTATAGTTTCCGAGATATGGACTATCGATAATTTACACCTTAGGCTCTGCTTCTAACTTGGGCCCAAATTGTAAAATGGTCTTATCTATTGGCGATTTCGTTCCAACTCACATTCCAAGTAATATTCGGCATGCTAATTACATTGCCGGTTGCCAAATTGCATTATCTCTTTTAGTTTCCGAGATATGGACTATCGATAATTTACACCTTAGGCTCTGCTTCTAACTTGGGCCCAAATTGTAAAATCGTCTTATCTATTGGCGTTTTCGTTCCAATTCACATTCCAAGTAATATTCGGCATGCTAATTACATTGCCGGTTGCCAAATTGTATTATCTCTTATAGTTTCCGAGATATGGACTATCGATAATTTACACCTTAGGCTCTGCTTCTAACTTGGGCCCTAATTGTAAAATGGTCTTATCTATTGGCGATTTCGTTCCAATTCACATTCCAAGTAATATTCGGCATGCTAATTACATTGCCGGTTGCCAAATTAAATTATCTCCTATAGTTTCCGAGATATGGACTATCGATAATTTACACCTTAGGCTCTGCTTCTAACTTGGGCCCAAATTGTAAAATGGTCTTATCTATTGGCGATTTCGTTCCAATTCACATTCCAAGTAGTATTCGGCATGCTAATTACATTGCCGGTGGCCAAGTTGCACTATCTCTTATAGTTTCCCAGATATGGACTATCGATAATTTACACCTTAGGCTCTGTTTCTAACTTGGGCCCAAATTGTAAAATGGTCTTATCTATTGGCGATTTCGTTCCAATTCACATTCCAAGTAATATTCGGCATGCTAATAACATTGCCGGTTCCAAAATTGCATTATCTCTTATAGTTTCCGAGATATGGACTATCGATTGTTTTTAACCTTAGGCTCTGCTTCTAACTTGGGCCCAAACTGTAAAATGGTCTTATCTATTGGCGATTTCGTTCCAATTCACATTCCAAGTAGTATTCGGCATGCTAATTACATTGCCGGTTGCCAAATTGCATTATCTCTTATAGTTTCCGAGATATGGACTATCGATAATTTACACCTTAGGCTCTGCTTCTAACTTGGGCCCAAATTGTAAAAAGGTCTTATCTATCTCGATTTCGTCCCAATTCACATTCCAAGTAATATTCGGCATGCTAATTACATTGCCGGTTGCGAAATTGCATTATCTCTTATAGTTTCCGAGATATGGACTATCGATAATTTACACCTTAGGCTCTGCTTCTAACTTGGGCCCAAATTGTAAAATGGCCTTATCTATTGGCGATTTCGTTCCAATTCACATTCCAAGTAATATTCGGCATGCTAATTACATTGCCGGTTGCCAAATTGCATTATCTCTTTTAGTTTCCGAGATATGGACTATCGATAATTTACACCTTAGGCTCTGCTTCTAACTTGGGCCCAAATTGTAAAATGGTCTTATCTATTGGCGATTTCGTTCCAATTCACATTCCAAGTAATATTCGGCATGCTAATTACATTGCCGGTTGCCAAATTGCATTATCTCTTATAGTTTCCGAGATATGGACTATCGATAATTTACACCTTAGGCTCTGCTTCTAACTTGGGCCCAAATTGTAAAATAGTCTTACCTATTGGCGATTTCGTTCCAATTCACATTCCAAGTAATATTCGGCATGCTAATTACATTGCCGGTTGCCAAGTTGCATTATCTCTTATAGTTTCCGAGATATGGACTATCGATAATTTACACCTTAGGCTCTGCTTCTAACTTGGGCCCAAATTGTAAAATGGTCTTATCTATTGGCGATTTCGTTCCAATTCACATTCCAAGTAATATTCGGCATGCTAATTACATTGCCAGTTGCCAAATTGCATTATCTCTTATAGTTTCCGAGATATGGACTATGGATAATTTACACCTTAGGCTCTGCTTCTAACTTGGGCCCAAATTGTAAAATGGTCTTATCTATTGCCGATTTCGTTCCAATTCACATTCCAAGTAATATTCGGCATGCTAATTACATTGCCGGTTGCCAAATTGCATTATCTCTTATAGTTTCCGAGATATGAACTATCGATAATTTACACCTTAGGCTCTGCTTCTAACTTGGGCCCAAATTGTAAAATGGCCTTATCTATTGGCGATTTCGTTCCAATTCACATTCCAAGTAATATTCGGCATGCTAATTACATTGCCGGTTGCCAAATTGCATTATCTCTTATAGTTTCCGAGATATGGACTATCGATAATTTACACCTTAGGCTCTGCTTCTAACTTGGGCCCAAATTGTAAAATGGTCTTATCTATTGGCGATTTCGTTCCAATTCACATTCCAAGTAATATTCGGCATGCTAATTACATTGCCGGTTGCCAAATTGCATTATCTCTTATAGTTTCCGAGATATGGACTATCGATAATTTACACCTTAGGCTCTGCTTCTAACTTGGGCCCAAATTGTAAAATGGTTTTATCTATTGGCGATTTCGTTCCAATTCACATTCCAAGTAATATTCGGCATGTTAATTAAATTGCCGGTTGCCAAATTGCATTATCTCTTATAGTTTCCGAGATATGGACTATCGATTATTTTTAACCTTAGGCTCTGCTTCTAACTTGGGCCCAAACTGTAAAATGGTCTTATCTATTGGCGATTTCGTTCCAATTCACATTCCAAGTAGTATTCGGCATGCTAATTACATTGCCGGTTGCCAAATTGCATTATCTCTTATAGTTTCCGAGATATGGACTATCGATAATTTACACCTTAGGCTCTGCTTCTAACTTGGGCCCAAATTGTAAAATGGTCTTATCTATTGGCGATTTCGTTCCAATTCACATTCCAAGTAATATTCGGCATGCTAATTACATTGCCAGTTGCCAAATTGCATTATCTCTTATAGTTTCCGAGATATGGACTATGGATAATTTACACCTTAGGCTCTGCTTCTAACTTGGGCCCAAATTGTAAAATGGTCTTATCTATTGCCGATTTCGTTCCAATTCACATTCCAAGTAATATTCGGCATGCTAATTACATTGCCGGTTGCCAAATTGCATTATCTCTTATAGTTTCCGAGATATGAACTATCGATAATTTACACCTTAGGCTCTGCTTCTAACTTGGGCCCAAATTGTAAAATGGCCTTATCTATTGGCGATTTCGTTCCAATTCACATTCCAAGTAATATTCGGCATGCTAATTACATTGCCGGTTGCCAAATTGCATTATCTCTTATAGTTTCCGAGATATGGACTATCGATAATTTACACCTTAGGCTCTGCTTCTGACTTGGGCCCAAATTGTAAAATGGTCTTATCTATTGGCGATTTCGTTCCAATTCACATTCCAAGTAATATTCGGCATGCTAATTACATTGCCGGTTGCCAAATTGCATTATCTCTTATAGTTTCCGAGATATGGACTATCGATAATTTACACCTTAGGCTCTGCTTCTAACTTGGGCCCAAATTGTAAAATGGTTTTATCTAATGGCAATTTCGTTCCAATTCACATTCCAAGTAATATTCGGCATGTTAATTAAATTGCCGGTTGCCAAATTGCATTATCTCTTATAGTTTCCGAGATATGGACTATCGATTATTTTTAACCTTAGGCTCTGCTTCTAACTTGGGCCCAAACTGTAAAATGGTCTTATCTATTGGCGATTTCGTTCCAATTCACATTCCAAGTAGTATTCGGCATGCTAATTACATTGCCGGTTGCCAAATTGCATTATCTCTTATAGTTTCCGAGATATGGACTATCGATAATTTACACCTTAGGCTCTGCTTCTAACTTGGGCCCAAATTGTAAAATGGTCTTATCTATTGGCGATTTCGTTCCAATTCACTTTCCAAGTAATGTTCGGCATGCTAATTACATTGCCGGTTGCCAAATTGCATTATCTCTTATAGTTTCCGAGATATTGACTATCGATAATTTACACCTCATTCTCTGCTTCTAACTTGGGCCCAAATTGTAAAATGGTCTTATCTTTTGGCGATTTCGTTCCAATTCACTCTCCAAGTAATATTCGGCATGCTAATTACATTGCCGGTTGCCAAATTGCATTATCTCTTATAGTTTCCGAGATATGGACTATGGATAATTTACACCTTAGGCTCTGCTTCTAACTTGGGCCCAAATTGTAAAATGGTCTTATCTATTGGCGATTTCGTTCCAATTCACATTCCAAGTAATATTCGGCATGCTAATTACATTGCCGGTTGCCAAATTGCATTATCTCTTATAGTTTCCGAGATATGGACTATCGATAATTTACACCTTAGGCTCTGCTTCTAACTTGGGCCCAAATTGTAAAATGGCCTTATCTATTGACGATTTCGATCCAATTCACATTCCAAGTAATATTCGGCATGCTAATTACATTGCCGGTTGCCAAATTGCATTATCTCTTATAGTTTCCGAGATATGGACTATCGATAATTTACACCTTAGGCTCTGCTTCTAACTTGGGCCCAAATTGTAAAATGGTCTTATCTATTGGCGATTTCGTTCCAATTCACATTCCAAGTAATATTCGGCATGCTAATTACATTGCCGGTGGCCAAATTGAATTATCTCTTATAGTTTCCAAGATATGGAATATCGATAATTTACACCTTAGGCTCTGCTTCTAACTTGGGCCCAAATTGTAAAATGGTCTTATCTATTGGCGATTTCGTCCCAATTCACATTCCAAGTAATATTCGGCATGCTAATTACATTGCCGGTTGCGAAATTGCATTATCTCTTATAGTTTCCGAGATATGGACTATCGATAATTTACACCTTAGGCTCTGCTTCTAACTTGGGCCCAAATTGTAAAATGGTCTTATCTATTGGCGATTTCGTTCCAATTCACATTCCAAGTAATATTCGGCATGCTAATTACATTGCCGGTTGCCAAATTGCATTATCTCTTTTAGTTTCCGAGATATGGACTATCGATAATTTACACCTTAGGCTCTGCTTCTAACTTGGGCCCAAATTGTAAAATGGTCTTATCTACTGGCTATTTCGTTCCAATTCACATTCCAAGTAATATTCGGCATGCTAATTACATTGCCGGTTGCCAAATTGCATTATCTCTTATAGTTTCCGAGATATGGACTATGGATAATTTACACCTTAGGCTCTGCTTCTAACTTGGGCCCAAATTATAAAATGGTCTTATCTATTGGCGATTTCGTTCCAATTCACATTCCAAGTAATATTCGGCATGCTAATTACATTGCCGGTTGCCAAATTGCATTATCTCTTATAGTTTCCGAGATATGGACTATCGTTAATTTACACCTTAGGCTCTGCTTCTAACTTGGGCCCAAATTGTAAAATGGCCTTATCTATTGGCGATTTCGATCCAATTCACATTCCAAGTAATATTCGGCATGCTAATTACATTGCCGGTTGCCAAATTGCATTATCTCTTATAGTTTCCGAGATATGGACTATCGATAATTTACACCTTAGGCTCTGCTTCTAACTTGGGCCCAAATTGTAAAATGGTCTTATCTATTGGCGATTTCGTTCCAATTCACATTCCAAGTAATATTCGGCATGCTAATTACATTGCCGGTGGCCAAATTGAATTATCTCTTATAGTTTCCAAGATATGGAATATCGATAATTTACACCTTAGGCTCTGCTTCTAACTTGGGCCCAAATTGTAAAATGGTCTTATCTATTGGCGATTTCGTCCCAATTCACATTCCAAGTAATATTCGGCATGCTAATTACATTGCCGGTTGCGAAATTGCATTATCTCTTATAGTTTCCGAGATATGGACTATCGATAATTTACACCTTAGGCTCTGCTTCTAACTTGGGCCCAAATTGTAAAATGGCCTTATCTATTGGCGATTTCGTTCCAATTCACATTCCAAGTAATATTCGGCATGCTAATTACATTACCGGTTGCCAAATTGCATTATCTCTTATAGCTTCCGAGATATGGACTGTCGATAATCTACACCTTAGGCTCTGCTTCTAACTTGGGCTCAAATTGTAAAATGGTCTTATCTATTGGCGATTTCGTTCCAATTCACATTCCAAGTAATATTCGGCATGCTAATTGCATTGCCGGTTGCCAAATTGCATTATCTCTTATAGCTTCCGAGATATGGACTGTCGATAATTTACACCTTAGGCTCTGCTTCTAACTTGGGCCCAAATTGTAAAATGGTCTTATCTATTGGCGATTTCGTTCCAATTCACTTTCCAAGTAATATTCGGCATACTAATTACATTGCCGGTTGCCAAATTGCATTATCTCTTATAGTTTCCGAGATATGGACTATCGATAATTTACACCTTAGGCTCTGCTTCTAACTTGGGCCCAAATTGTAAAATGGTCTTATCTATTGGCGATTTCGTTCCAATTCACATTCCAAGTAATATTCGGCATGCTAATTACATTGCCGGTTGCCAAATTGCATTATCTCTTATAGTTTCCGAGATATGGACTATCGATAATTTACACCTTAGGCTCTGCTTCTAACTTGGGCCCAAATTGTAAAATGGTCTTATCTATTGCCGATTTCGTTCCAATTCACATTCCAAATAATATTCGGCATGCTAATTACATTGCCGGTTGCCAAACTGCATTATCTCTTATAGTTTCCGAGATATGGACTATCGATAATTTACACCTTAGGCTCTGCTTCTAACTTGGGCCCAAATTGTAAAATGGTCTTATCTATTGGCGATTTCATTCCAATTCACATTCCAAGTAATATTCGGCATGCTAATTACATTGCCGGTTGCCAAATTGCATTATCTCTTATAGTTTCCGAGATATGGACTATCGATAATTTACACCTTAGGCTCTGCTTCTAACTTGGGCCCAAATTGTAAAATGGTCTTATCTATTGGCGATTTCGTTCCAATTCACATTCCAAGTAATATTCGGCATGCTAATTACATTGCCGGTTGCCAAATTGCATTATCTCTTATAGTTTCCGAGATATGGACTATCGATAATTTACACCTTAGGCTCTGCTTCTAACTTGGGCCCAAATTGTAAAATCGTCTTATCTATTGGCGATTTCGTTCCAATTCACATTCCAAGTAATATTCGGCATGCTAATTACATTGCCGGTTGCCAAATTGCATTATCTCTTATAGTTTCCGAGATATGGACTATCGATAATTTACACCTTAGGCCCTGCTTCTAACTTGGGCCCAAATTGTAAAATGGTCTTATCTATTGGCGATTTCGTTCCAATTCACATTCCAAGTAATATCCGGCATGCTAATTACATTGCCGGTTGCTAAATTGAATTATCTCTTATAGTTTCCGAGATATGGACTATCGATAATTTACACCTTAGGCTCTGCTTCTAACTTGGGCCCAAATTGTAAAATGGTCTTACCTATTGGCGATTTCGTTCCAATTCACATTCCAAGTAATATTCGGCATGCTAATTAGATTGCCGGTTGCCAAATTGCATTATCTCTGATAGTTTCCGAGATATGGACTATCGATAATTTACACCTTAGGCTCTGCTTCTAACTTGGGCCCAAATTGTAAAATGGTCTTATTTATTGGCGATTTCGTTCCAATTCACATTCCAAGTAATATTCGGCATGCTAATTACATTGCCGGTTGCCAAATTGCATTATCTCTTATAGTTTCCGAGATATGGACTATCGATAATTTACATCTTAGGCTCTGCTTCTAACTTGGGCCCAAATTGTAAAATGGTCTTATCTATTGGCGATTTCGTTCCAATTCACATTCCAAGTAATATTCGGCATGCTAATTACATTGCCGGTTGCCAAATTGCATTATCTCTTATAGTTTCCGAGATATGGACTATCGATAATTTACACCTTAGGCTCTGCTTCTAACTTGGGCCCAAATTGTAAAATGGTCTTATCTATTGGCGATTTCGTCCCAATTCACATTCCAAGTAATATTCGGCATGCTAATTACATTGCCGGTTGCGAAATTGCATTATCTCTTATAGTTTCCGAGATATGGACTATCGATAATTTACACCTTAGGCTCTGCTTCTAACTTGGGCCCAAATTGTAAAATGGTCTTATCTATTGGCGATTTCGTTCCAACTCACATTCCAAGTAATATTCGGCATGCTAATTACATTGCCGGTTGCCAAATTGCATTATCTCTTTTAGTTTCCGAGATATGGACTATCGATAATTTACACCTTAGGCTCTGCTTCTAACTTGGGCCCAAATTGTAAAATCGTCTTATCTATTGGCGTTTTCGTTCCAATTCACATTCCAAGTAATATTCGGCATGCTAATTACATTGCCGGTTGCCAAATTGTATTATCTCTTATAGTTTCCGAGATATGGACTATCGATAATTTACACCTTAGGCTCTGCTTCTAACTTGGGCCCTAATTGTAAAATGGTCTTATCTATTGGCGATTTCGTTCCAATTCACATTCCAAGTAATATTCGGCATGCTAATTACATTGCCGGTTGCCAAATTAAATTATCTCCTATAGTTTCCGAGATATGGACTATCGATAATTTACACCTTAGGCTCTGCTTCTAACTTGGGCCCAAATTGTAAAATGGTCTTATCTATTGGCGATTTCGTTCCAATTCACATTCCAAGTAGTATTCGGCATGCTAATTACATTGCCGGTGGCCAAGTTGCATTATCTCTTATAGTTTCCGAGATATGGACTATCGATAATTTACACCTTAGGCTCTGTTTCTAACTTGGGCCCAAATTGTAAAATGGTCTTATCTATTGGCGATTTCGTTCCAATTCACATTCCAAGTAATATTCGGCATGCTAATAACATTGCCGGTTTCCAAATTGCATTATCTCTTATAGTTTCCGAGATATGGACTATCGATTGTTTTTAACCTTAGGCTCTGCTTCTAACTTGGGCCCAAACTGTAAAATGGTCTTATCTATTGGCGATTTCGTTCCAATTCACATTCCAAGTAGTATTCGGCATGCTAATTACATTGCCGGTTGCCAAATTGCATTATCTCTTATAGTTTCCGAGATATGGACTATCGATAATTTACACCTTAGGCTCTGCTTCTAACTTGGGCCCAAATTGTAAAATGGTCTTATCTATTGGCGATTTCGTTCCAATTCACATTCCAAGTAATATTCGGCATGCAAATTACATTGCCGGTTGCCAAATTGCATTATCTCTTATAGTTTCCGAGATATGGACTATCGATAATTTACACCTTAGGCCCTGCTTCTAACTTGGGCCCAAATTGTAAAAAGGTCTTATCTATTGGCGATTTCGTCCCAATTCACATTCCAAGTAATATTCGGCATGCTAATTACATTGCCGGTTGCGAAATTGCATTATCTCTTATAGTTTCCGAGATATGGACTATCGATAATTTACACCTTAGGCTCTGCTTCTAACTTGGGCCCAAATTGTAAAATGGCCTTATCTATTGGCGATTTCGTTCCAATTCACATTCCAAGTAATATTCGGCATGCTAATTACATTGCCGGTTGCCAAATTGCATTATCTCTTTTAGTTTCCGAGATATGGACTATCGATAATTTACACCTTAGGCTCTGCTTCTAACTTGGGCCCAAATTGTAAAATGGTCTTATCTATTGGCGATTTCGTTCCAATTCACATTCCAAGTAATATTCGGCATGCTAATTACATTGCCGGTTGCCAAATTGCATTATCTCTTATAGTTTCCGAGATATGGACTATCGATAATTTACACCTTAGGCTCTGCTTCTAACTTGGGCCCAAATTGTAAAATAGTCTTACCTATTGACGATTTCGTTCCAATTCACATTCCAAGTAATATTCGGCATGCTAATTACATTGCCGGTTGCCAAATTGCATTATCTCTTATAGTTTCCGAGATATGGACTATCGATAATTTACACCTTAGGCTCTGCTTCTAACTTGGGCCCAAATTGTAAAATGGTCTTATCTATTGGCGATTTCGTTCCAATTCACATTCCAAGTAATATTCGGCATGCTAATTACATTGCCGGTTGCCAAATTGCATTATCTCTTATAGTTTCCGAGATATGGACTATCGATAATTTACACCTTAGGCTCTGCTTCTAACTTGGGCCCAAATTGTAAAATGGTCTTCTCTATTGGCGATTTCGTTCCAATTCACATTCCAAGTAATATTCGGCATGCTAATTACATTGCCGGTGGCCAAGCTGCATTATCTCTTATAGTTTCCGAGATATGGACTATCGATAATTTACACCTTAGGCTCTGCTTCTAACTTGGGCCCAAATTGTAAAATGGTCTTATCTATTGGCGATTTCGTTCCAATTCACATTCCAAGTAATATTCGGCATGCTAATTACATTGCCAGTTGCCAAATTGCATTATCTCTTATAGTTTCCGAGATATGGACTATGGATAATTTACACCTTAGGCTCTGCTTCTAACTTGGGCCCAAATTGTAAAATGGTCTTATCTATTGCCGATTTCGTTCCAATTCACATTCCAAGTAATATTCGGCATGCTAATTACATTGCCGGTTGCCAAATTGCATTATCTCTTATAGTTTCCGAGATATGAACTATCGATAATTTACACCTTAGGCTCTGCTTCTAACTTGGGCCCAAATTGTAAAATGGCCTTATCTATTGGCGATTTCGTTCCAATTCATATTCCAAGTAATATTCGGCATGCTAATTACATTGCCGGTTGCCAAATTGCATTATCTCTTATAGTTTCCGAGATATGGACTATCGATAATTTACACCTTAGGCTCTGCTTCTAACTTGGGCCCAAATTGTAAAATGGTCTTATCTATTGGCGATTTCGTTCCAATTCACATTCCAAGTAATATTCGGCATGCTAATTACATTGCCGGTTGCCAAATTGCATTATCTCTTATAGTTTCCGAGATATGGACTATCGATAATTTACACCTTAGGCTCTGCTTCTAACTTGGGCCCAAATTGTAAAATGGTTTTATCTATTGGCGATTTCGTTCCAATTCACATTCCAAGTAATATTCGGCATGTTAATTAAATTGCCGGTTGCCAAATTGCATTATCTCTTATAGTTTCCGAGATATGGACTATCGATTATTTTTAACCTTAGGCTCTGCTTCTAACTTGGGCCCAAACTGTAAAATGGTCTTATCTATTGGCGATTTCGTTCCAATTCACATTCCAAGTAGTATTCGGCATGCTAATTACATTGCCGGTTGCCAAATTGCATTATCTCTTATAGTTTCCGAGATATGGACTATCGATAATTTACACCTTAGGCTCTGCTTCTAACTTGGGCCCAAATTGTAAAATGGTCTTATCTATTGGCGATTTCGTTCCAATTCACATTCCAAGTAATATTCGGCATGCTAATTACATTGCCGGTTGCCAAATTGCATTATCTCTTATAGTTTCCGAGATATGGACTATCGATAATTTACACCTTAGGCTCTGCTTCTAACTTGGGCCCAAATAGTAAAATGGTCTTATCTATTGGCGATTTCGTCCCAATTCACATTCCAAGTAATATTCGGCATGCTAATTACATTGCCGGTTGCGAAATTGCATTATCTCTTATAGTTTCCGAGATATGGACTATCGATAATTTACACCTTAGGCTCTGCTTCAAACTTGGGCCCAAATTGTAAAATGGTCTTATCTATTGGCGATTTCGTTCCAATTCACATTCCAAGTAATATTCGGCATGCTAATTACATTGCCGGTTGCCAAATTGCATTATCTCTTTTAGTTTCCGAGATATGGACTATCGATAATTTACACCTTAGGCTCTGCTTCTAACTTGGGCCCAAATTGTAAAATGGTCTTATCTATTGGCGATTTCGTTCCAATTCACATTCCAAGTAATATTCGGCATGCTAATTACATTGCCGGTTGCCAAATTGCATTATCTCTTATAGTTTCCGAGATATGGACTATCGATAATTTACACCTTAGGCTCTGCTTCTAACTTGGGCCCAAATTGTAAAATGGCCTTATCTATTGGCGATTTCGTTCCAATTCACATTCCAAGTAATATTCGGCATGCTAATTACATTGCCGGTTGCCAAATTGCATTATCTCTTATAGTTTCCGAGATATGGACTATCGATAATTTACACCTTAGGCTCTGCTTCTAACTTGGGCCCAAATTGTAAAATGGTCTTATCTATTGGCGATTTCGTTCCACTTCACATTCCAAGTAATATTCGGCATGCTAATTACATTGCCGGTGGCCAAATTGAATTATCTCTTATAGTTTCCGAGATATGGACTATCGATAATTTACACCTTAGGCTCTGCTTCTAACTTGGGCCCAAATTGTAAAATGGTCTTACCTATTGGCGATTTCGTTCCAATTCACATTCCAAGTAATATTCGGCATGCTAATTACATTGCCGGTTGCCAAATTGCATTATCTCTTATAGTTTCCGAGATATGGACTATCGATAATTTACACCTTAGGCTCTGCTTCTAACTTGGGCCCAAATTGTAAAATGGCCTTATCTATTGGCGATTTCGTTCCAATTCACATTCCAAGTAATATTCGGCATGCTAATTACATTGCCGGTTGCCAAATTGCATTATCTCTTATAGTTTCCGAGATATGGACTATCGATAATTTACACCTTAGGCTCTGCTTCTAACTTGGGCCCAAATTGTAAAATGGTCTTCTCTATTGGCGATTTCGTTCCAATTCACATTCCAAGTAATATTCGGCATGCTAATTACATTGCCGGTGGCCAAGTTGCATTATCTCTTATAGTTTCCGAGATATGGACTATCGATAATTTACACCTTAGGCTCTGCTTCTAACTTGGGCCCAAATTGTAAAATGGTCTTATCTATTGGCGATTTCGTTCCAATTCACATTCCAAGTAATATTCGGCATGCTAATTACATTGCCGGTTCTCAAATTGCATTATCTCTTATAGTTTCCGAGATATGGACTATCGATTATTTTTAACCTTAGGCTCTGCTTCTAACTTGGGCCCAAACTGTAAAATGGTCTTATCTATTGGCGATTTCGTTCCAATTCACATTCCAAGTAGTATTCGGCATGCTAATTACATTGCCGGTTGCCAAATTGCATTATCTCTTATAGTTTCCGAGATATGGACTATGGATAATTTACACCTTAGGCTCTGCTTCTAACTTGGGCCCAAATTGTAAAATGGTCTTATCTATTGCCGATTTCGTTCCAATTCACATTCCAAGTAATATTCGGCATGCTAATTACATTGCCGGTTGCCAAATTGCATTGTCTCTTATAGTTTCCGAGATATGAACTATCGATAATTTACACCTTAGGCTCTGCTTCTAACTTGGGCCCAAATTGTAAAATGGTCTTATCTATTGGCGATTTCGTTCCAATTCACATTCCAAGTAATATTCGGCATGCTAATTACATTGCCGGTTGCCAAATTGCATTATCTCTTATAGTTTCCGAGATATGGACTATCGATAATTTACACCTTAGGCTCTGCTTCTAACTTGGGCCCAAATTGTAAAATGGCCTTATCTATTGGCGATTTCGTTCCAATTCACATTCCAAGTAATATTCGGCATGCTAATTACATTGCCGGTTGCCAAATTGCATTATCTCTTATAGTTTCCGAGATATGGACTATCGATAATTTACACCTTAGGCTCTGCTTCTAACTTGGGCCCAAATTGTAAAATGGTCTTATCTATTGGCGATTTCGTTCCAATTCACATTCCAAGTAATATTCGGCATGCTAATTACATTGCCGGTTGGCAAATTGCATTATCTCTTATAGTTTCCGAGATATGGACTATCGATAATTTACACCTTAGGCTCTGCTTCTAACTTGGGCCCAAATTGTAAAATGGTCTTATCTATTGGCGATTTCGTTCCAATTCACATTCCAAGTAATATTCGGCATGCTAATTACATTGCCGTTTGCCAAATTGAATTATCTCCTATAGTTTCCGAGATATGGACTATCGATAATTTACACCTTAGGCTCTGCTTCTAACTTGGGCCCAAATTGTAAAATGGTCTTATCTATTGGCGATTTCGTTCCAATTCACATTCCAAGTAGTATTCGGCATGCTAATTACATTGCCGGTGGCCAAGTTGCATTATCTCTTATAGTTTCCGAGATATGGACTATCGATAATTTACACCTTAGGCTCTGCTTCTAACTTGGGCCCAAATTGTAAAATGGCCTTATCTATTGGCGATTTCGTTCCAATTCACATTCCAAGTAATATTCGGCATGCTAATTACATTGCCGGTTGCCAAATTGCATTATCTCTTATAGTTTCCGAGATATGGACTATCGATAATTTACACCTTAGGCTCTGCTTCTAACTTGGGCCCAAATTGTAAAATGGTCTTATCTATTGGCGATTTCGTTCCAATTCACATTCCAAGTAATATTCGGCATGCTAATTACATTGCCGGTGGCCAAATTGAATTATCTCTTATAGTTTCCGAGATATGGACTATCGATAATTTACACCTTAGGCTCTGCTTCTAACTTGGGCCCAAATTGTAAAATGGTCTTACCTATTGGCGATTTCGTTCCAATTCACATTCCAAGTAATATTCGGCATGCTAATTACATTGCCGGTTGCCAAATTGCATTATCTCTTATAGTTTCCGAGATATGGACTATCGATAATTTACACCTTAGGCTCTGCTTCTAACTTGGGCCCAAATTGTAAAATGGTCTTATCTATTGGCGATTTCGTTCCAATTCAGATTCCAAGTAATATTCGGCATGCTAATTACTTTGCCGGTTGCCAAATTGCATTATCTCTTATAGTTTCCGAGATATGGACTATCGATAATTTACACCTTAGGCTCTGCTTCTAACTTGGGCCCAAATTGTAAAATGGTCTTATCTATTGGCGATTTCGTTCCAATTCACATTCCAAGTAATATTCGGCATGCTAATTACATTGCCGTTTGCCAAATTGAATTATCTCCTATAGTTTCCGAGATATGGACTATCGATAATTTACACCTTAGGCTCTGCTTCTAACTTGGGCCCAAATTGTAAAATGGTCTTATTTATTGGCGATTTCGTTCCAATTCACATTCCAAGTAATATTCGGCATGCTAATTACATTGCCGGTTGCCAAATTGCATTATCTCTTATAGTTTCCGAGATATGGACTATCGATAATTTACATCTTAGGCTCTGCTTCTAACTTGGGCCCAAATTGTAAAATGGTCTTATCTATTGGCGATTTCGTTCCAATTCACATTCCAAGTAATATTCGGCATGCTAATTACATTGCCGGTTGCCAAATTGCATTATCTCTTATAGTTTCCGAGATATGGACTATCGATAATTTACACCTTAGGCTCTGCTTCTAACTTGGGCCCAAATTGTAAAATGGTCTTATCTATTGGCGATTTCGTCCCAATTCACATTCCAAGTAATATTCGGCATGCTAATTACATTGCCGGTTGCGAAATTGCATTATCTCTTATAGTTTCCGAGATATGGACTATCGATAATTTACACCTTAGGCTCTGCTTCTAACTTGGGCCCAAATTGTAAAATGGTCTTATCTATTGGCGATTTCGTTCCAACTCACATTCCAAGTAATATTCGGCATGCTAATTACATTGCCGGTTGCCAAATTGCATTATCTCTTTTAGTTTCCGAGATATGGACTATCGATAATTTACACCTTAGGCTCTGCTTCTAACTTGGGCCCAAATTGTAAAATCGTCTTATCTATTGGCGTTTTCGTTCCAATTCACATTCCAAGTAATATTCGGCATGCTAATTACATTGCCGGTTGCCAAATTGTATTATCTCTTATAGTTTCCGAGATATGGACTATCGATAATTTACACCTTAGGCTCTGCTTCTAACTTGGGCCCTAATTGTAAAATGGTCTTATCTATTGGCGATTTCGTTCCAATTCACATTCCAAGTAATATTCGGCATGCTAATTACATTGCCGGTTGCCAAATTAAATTATCTCCTATAGTTTCCGAGATATGGACTATCGATAATTTACACCTTAGGCTCTGCTTCTAACTTGGGCCCAAATTGTAAAATGGTCTTATCTATTGGCGATTTCGTTCCAATTCACATTCCAAGTAGTATTCGGCATGCTAATTACATTGCCGGTGGCCAAGTTGCATTATCTCTTATAGTTTCCGAGATATGGACTATCGATAATTTACACCTTAGGCTCTGTTTCTAACTTGGGCCCAAATTGTAAAATGGTCTTATCTATTGGCGATTTCGTTCCAATTCACATTCCAAGTAATATTCGGCATGCTAATAACATTGCCGGTTCCAAAATTGCATTATCTCTTATAGTTTCCGAGATATGGACTATCGATTGTTTTTAACCTTAGGCTCTGCTTCTAACTTGGGCCCAAACTGTAAAATGGTCTTATCTATTGGCGATTTCGTTCCAATTCACATTCCAAGTAGTATTCGGCATGCTAATTACATTGCCGGTTGCCAAATTGCATTATCTCTTATAGTTTCCGAGATATGGACTATCGATAATTTACACCTTAGGCTCTGCTTCTAACTTGGGCCCAAATTGTAAAAAGGTCTTATCTATCTCGATTTCGTCCCAATTCACATTCCAAGTAATATTCGGCATGCTAATTACATTGCCGGTTGCGAAATTGCATTATCTCTTATAGTTTCCGAGATATGGACTATCGATAATTTACACCTTAGGCTCTGCTTCTAACTTGGGCCCAAATTGTAAAATGGCCTTATCTATTGGCGATTTCGTTCCAATTCACATTCCAAGTAATATTCGGCATGCTAATTACATTGCCGGTTGCCAAATTGCATTATCTCTTTTAGTTTCCGAGATATGGACTATCGATAATTTACACCTTAGGCTCTGCTTCTAACTTGGGCCCAAATTGTAAAATGGTCTTATCTATTGGCGATTTCGTTCCAATTCACATTCCAAGTAATATTCGGCATGCTAATTACATTGCCGGTTGCCAAATTGCATTATCTCTTATAGTTTCCGAGATATGGACTATCGATAATTTACACCTTAGGCTCTGCTTCTAACTTGGGCCCAAATTGTAAAATAGTCTTACCTATTGGCGATTTCGTTCCAATTCACATTCCAAGTAATATTCGGCATGCTAATTACATTGCCGGTTGCCAAATTGCATTATCTCTTATAGTTTCCGAGATATGGACTATCGATAATTTACACCTTAGGCTCTGCTTCTAACTTGGGCCCAAATTGTAAAATGGTCTTATCTATTGGCGATTTCGTTCCAATTCACATTCCAAGTAATATTCGGCATGCTAATTACATTGCCAGTTGCCAAATTGCATTATCTCTTATAGTTTCCGAGATATGGACTATGGATAATTTACACCTTAGGCTCTGCTTCTAACTTGGGCCCAAATTGTAAAATGGTCTTATCTATTGCCGATTTCGTTCCAATTCACATTCCAAGTAATATTCGGCATGCTAATTACATTGCCGGTTGCCAAATTGCATTATCTCTTATAGTTTCCGAGATATGAACTATCGATAATTTACACCTTAGGCTCTGCTTCTAACTTGGGCCCAAATTGTAAAATGGCCTTATCTATTGGCGATTTCGTTCCAATTCACATTCCAAGTAATATTCGGCATGCTAATTACATTGCCGGTTGCCAAATTGCATTATCTCTTATAGTTTCCGAGATATGGACTATCGATAATTTACACCTTAGGCTCTGCTTCTAACTTGGGCCCAAATTGTAAAATGGTCTTATCTATTGGCGATTTCGTTCCAATTCACATTCCAAGTAATATTCGGCATGCTAATTACATTGCCGGTTGCCAAATTGCATTATCTCTTATAGTTTCCGAGATATGGACTATCGATAATTTACACCTTAGGCTCTGCTTCTAACTTGGGCCCAAATTGTAAAATGGTTTTATCTATTGGCGATTTCGTTCCAATTCACATTCCAAGTAATATTCGGCATGTTAATTAAATTGCCGGTTGCCAAATTGCATTATCTCTTATAGTTTCCGAGATATGGACTATCGATTATTTTTAACCTTAGGCTCTGCTTCTAACTTGGGCCCAAACTGTAAAATGGTCTTATCTATTGGCGATTTCGTTCCAATTCACATTCCAAGTAGTATTCGGCATGCTAATTACATTGCCGGTTGCCAAATTGCATTATCTCTTATAGTTTCCGAGATATGGACTATCGATAATTTACACCTTAGGCTCTGCTTCTAACTTGGGCCCAAATTGTAAAATGGTCTTATCTATTGGCGATTTCGTTCCAATTCACATTCCAAGTAATATTCGGCATGCTAATTACATTGCCAGTTGCCAAATTGCATTATCTCTTATAGTTTCCGAGATATGGACTATGGATAATTTACACCTTAGGCTCTGCTTCTAACTTGGGCCCAAATTGTAAAATGGTCTTATCTATTGCCGATTTCGTTCCAATTCACATTCCAAGTAATATTCGGCATGCTAATTACATTGCCGGTTGCCAAATTGCATTATCTCTTATAGTTTCCGAGATATGAACTATCGATAATTTACACCTTAGGCTCTGCTTCTAACTTGGGCCCAAATTGTAAAATGGCCTTATCTATTGGCGATTTCGTTCCAATTCACATTCCAAGTAATATTCGGCATGCTAATTACATTGCCGGTTGCCAAATTGCATTATCTCTTATAGTTTCCGAGATATGGACTATCGATAATTTACACCTTAGGCTCTGCTTCTGACTTGGGCCCAAATTGTAAAATGGTCTTATCTATTGGCGATTTCGTTCCAATTCACATTCCAAGTAATATTCGGCATGCTAATTACATTGCCGGTTGCCAAATTGCATTATCTCTTATAGTTTCCGAGATATGGACTATCGATAATTTACACCTTAGGCTCTGCTTCTAACTTGGGCCCAAATTGTAAAATGGTTTTATCTAATGGCAATTTCGTTCCAATTCACATTCCAAGTAATATTCGGCATGTTAATTAAATTGCCGGTTGCCAAATTGCATTATCTCTTATAGTTTCCGAGATATGGACTATCGATTATTTTTAACCTTAGGCTCTGCTTCTAACTTGGGCCCAAACTGTAAAATGGTCTTATCTATTGGCGATTTCGTTCCAATTCACATTCCAAGTAGTATTCGGCATGCTAATTACATTGCCGGTTGCCAAATTGCATTATCTCTTATAGTTTCCGAGATATGGACTATCGATAATTTACACCTTAGGCTCTGCTTCTAACTTGGGCCCAAATTGTAAAATGGTCTTATCTATTGGCGATTTCGTTCCAATTCACTTTCCAAGTAATGTTCGGCATGCTAATTACATTGCCGGTTGCCAAATTGCATTATCTCTTATAGTTTCCGAGATATTGACTATCGATAATTTACACCTCATTCTCTGCTTCTAACTTGGGCCCAAATTGTAAAATGGTCTTATCTTTTGGCGATTTCGTTCCAATTCACTCTCCAAGTAATATTCGGCATGCTAATTACATTGCCGGTTGCCAAATTGCATTATCTCTTATAGTTTCCGAGATATGGACTATGGATAATTTACACCTTAGGCTCTGCTTCTAACTTGGGCCCAAATTGTAAAATGGTCTTATCTATTGGCGATTTCGTTCCAATTCACATTCCAAGTAATATTCGGCATGCTAATTACATTGCCGGTTGCCAAATTGCATTATCTCTTATAGTTTCCGAGATATGGACTATCGATAATTTACACCTTAGGCTCTGCTTCTAACTTGGGCCCAAATTGTAAAATGGCCTTATCTATTGACGATTTCGATCCAATTCACATTCCAAGTAATATTCGGCATGCTAATTACATTGCCGGTTGCCAAATTGCATTATCTCTTATAGTTTCCGAGATATGGACTATCGATAATTTACACCTTAGGCTCTGCTTCTAACTTGGGCCCAAATTGTAAAATGGTCTTATCTATTGGCGATTTCGTTCCAATTCACATTCCAAGTAATATTCGGCATGCTAATTACATTGCCGGTGGCCAAATTGAATTATCTCTTATAGTTTCCAAGATATGGAATATCGATAATTTACACCTTAGGCTCTGCTTCTAACTTGGGCCCAAATTGTAAAATGGTCTTATCTATTGGCGATTTCGTCCCAATTCACATTCCAAGTAATATTCGGCATGCTAATTACATTGCCGGTTGCGAAATTGCATTATCTCTTATAGTTTCCGAGATATGGACTATCGATAATTTACACCTTAGGCTCTGCTTCTAACTTGGGCCCAAATTGTAAAATGGTCTTATCTATTGGCGATTTCGTTCCAATTCACATTCCAAGTAATATTCGGCATGCTAATTACATTGCCGGTTGCCAAATTGCATTATCTCTTTTAGTTTCCGAGATATGGACTATCGATAATTTACACCTTAGGCTCTGCTTCTAACTTGGGCCCAAATTGTAAAATGGTCTTATCTACTGGCTATTTCGTTCCAATTCACATTCCAAGTAATATTCGGCATGCTAATTACATTGCCGGTTGCCAAATTGCATTATCTCTTATAGTTTCCGAGATATGGACTATGGATAATTTACACTTTAGGCTCTGCTTCTAACTTGGGCCCAAATTATAAAATGGTCTTATCTATTGGCGATTTCGTTCCAATTCACATTCCAAGTAATATTCGGCATGCTAATTACATTGCCGGTTGCCAAATTGCATTATCTCTTATAGTTTCCGAGATATGGACTATCGTTAATTTACACCTTAGGCTCTGCTTCTAACTTGGGCCCAAATTGTAAAATGGCCTTATCTATTGGCGATTTCGATCCAATTCACATTCCAAGTAATATTCGGCATGCTAATTACATTGCCGGTTGCCAAATTGCATTATCTCTTATAGTTTCCGAGATATGGACTATCGATAATTTACACCTTAGGCTCTGCTTCTAACTTGGGCCCAAATTGTAAAATGGTCTTATCTATTGGCGATTTCGTTCCAATTCACATTCCAAGTAATATTCGGCATGCTAATTACATTGCCGGTGGCCAAATTGAATTATCTCTTATAGTTTCCAAGATATGGAATATCGATAATTTACACCTTAGGCTCTGCTTCTAACTTGGGCCCAAATTGTAAAATGGTCTTATCTATTGGCGATTTCGTCCCAATTCACATTCCAAGTAATATTCGGCATGCTAATTACATTGCCGGTTGCGAAATTGCATTATCTCTTATAGTTTCCGAGATATGGACTATCGATAATTTACACCTTAGGCTCTGCTTCTAACTTGGGCCCAAATTGTAAAATGGCCTTATCTATTGGCGATTTCGTTCCAATTCACATTCCAAGTAATATTCGGCATGCTAATTACATTACCGGTTGCCAAATTGCATTATCTCTTATAGCTTCCGAGATATGGACTGTCGATAATTTACACCTTAGGCTCTGCTTCTAACTTGGGCCCAAATTGTAAAATGGTCTTATCTATTGGCGATTTCGTTCCAATTCACTTTCCAAGTAATATTCGGCATACTAATTACATTGCCGGTTGCCAAATTGCATTATCTCTTATAGTTTCCGAGATATGGACTATCGATAATTTACACCTTAGGCTCTGCTTCTAACTTGGGCCCAAATTGTAAAATGGTCTTATCTATTGGCGATTTCGTTCCAATTCACTTTCCAAGTAATGTTCGGCATGCTAATTACATTGCCGGTTGCCAAATTGCATTATCTCTTATAGTTTCCGAGATATTGACTATCGATAATTTACACCTCATTCTCTGCTTCTAACTTGGGCCCAAATTGTAAAATGGTCTTATCTTTTGGCGATTTCGTTCCAATTCACTCTCCAAGTAATATTCGGCATGCTAATTACATTGCCGGTTGCCAAATTGCATTATCTCTTATAGTTTCCGAGATATGGACTATGGATAATTTACACCTTAGGCTCTGCTTCTAACTTGGGCCCAAATTGTAAAATGGTCTTATCTATTGGCGATTTCGTTCCAATTCACATTCCAAGTAATATTCGGCATGCTAATTACATTGCCGGTTGCCAAATTGCATTATCTCTTATAGTTTCCGAGATATGGACTATCGATAATTTACACCTTAGGCTCTGCTTCTAACTTGGGCCCAAATTGTAAAATGGCCTTATCTATTGACGATTTCGATCCAATTCACATTCCAAGTAATATTCGGCATGCTAATTACATTGCCGGTTGCCAAATTGCATTATCTCTTATAGTTTCCGAGATATGGACTATCGATAATTTACACCTTAGGCTCTGCTTCTAACTTGGGCCCAAATTGTAAAATGGTCTTATCTATTGGCGATTTCGTTCCAATTCACATTCCAAGTAATATTCGGCATGCTAATTACATTGCCGGTGGCCAAATTGAATTATCTCTTATAGTTTCCAAGATATGGAATATCGATAATTTACACCTTAGGCTCTGCTTCTAACTTGGGCCCAAATTGTAAAATGGTCTTATCTATTGGCGATTTCGTCCCAATTCACATTCCAAGTAATATTCGGCATGCTAATTACATTGCCGGTTGCGAAATTGCATTATCTCTTATAGTTTCCGAGATATGGACTATCGATAATTTACACCTTAGGCTCTGCTTCTAACTTGGGCCCAAATTGTAAAATGGTCTTATCTATTGGCGATTTCGTTCCAATTCACATTCCAAGTAATATTCGGCATGCTAATTACATTGCCGGTTGCCAAATTGCATTATCTCTTTTAGTTTCCGAGATATGGACTATCGATAATTTACACCTTAGGCTCTGCTTCTAACTTGGGCCCAAATTGTAAAATGGTCTTATCTACTGGCTATTTCGTTCCAATTCACATTCCAAGTAATATTCGGCATGCTAATTACATTGCCGGTTGCCAAATTGCATTATCTCTTATAGTTTCCGAGATATGGACTATGGATAATTTACACTTTAGGCTCTGCTTCTAACTTGGGCCCAAATTATAAAATGGTCTTATCTATTGGCGATTTCGTTCCAATTCACATTCCAAGTAATATTCGGCATGCTAATTACATTGCCGGTTGCCAAATTGCATTATCTCTTATAGTTTCCGAGATATGGACTATCGTTAATTTACACCTTAGGCTCTGCTTCTAACTTGGGCCCAAATTGTAAAATGGCCTTATCTATTGGCGATTTCGATCCAATTCACATTCCAAGTAATATTCGGCATGCTAATTACATTGCCGGTTGCCAAATTGCATTATCTCTTATAGTTTCCGAGATATGGACTATCGATAATTTACACCTTAGGCTCTGCTTCTAACTTGGGCCCAAATTGTAAAATGGTCTTATCTATTGGCGATTTCGTTCCAATTCACATTCCAAGTAATATTCGGCATGCTAATTACATTGCCGGTGGCCAAATTGAATTATCTCTTATAGTTTCCAAGATATGGAATATCGATAATTTACACCTTAGGCTCTGCTTCTAACTTGGGCCCAAATTGTAAAATGGTCTTATCTATTGGCGATTTCGTCCCAATTCACATTCCAAGTAATATTCGGCATGCTAATTACATTGCCGGTTGCGAAATTGCATTATCTCTTATAGTTTCCGAGATATGGACTATCGATAATTTACACCTTAGGCTCTGCTTCTAACTTGGGCCCAAATTGTAAAATGGCCTTATCTATTGGCGATTTCGTTCCAATTCACATTCCAAGTAATATTCGGCATGCTAATTACATTACCGGTTGCCAAATTGCATTATCTCTTATAGCTTCCGAGATATGGACTGTCGATAATCTACACCTTAGGCTCTGCTTCTAACTTGGGCTCAAATTGTAAAATGGTCTTATCTATTGGCGATTTCGTTCCAATTCACATTCCAAGTAATATTCGGCATGCTAATTGCATTGCCGGTTGCCAAATTGCATTATCTCTTATAGCTTCCGAGATATGGACTGTCGATAATTTACACCTTAGGCTCTGCTTCTAACTTGGGCCCAAATTGTAAAATGGTCTTATCTATTGGCGATTTCGTTCCAATTCACTTTCCAAGTAATATTCGGCATACTAATTACATTGCCGGTTGCCAAATTGCATTATCTCTTATAGTTTCCGAGATATGGACTATCGATAATTTACACCTTAGGCTCTGCTTCTAACTTGGGCCCAAATTGTAAAATGGTCTTATCTATTGGCGATTTCGTTCCAATTCACATTCCAAGTAATATTCGGCATGCTAATTACATTGCCGGTTGCCAAATTGCATTATCTCTTATAGTTTCCGAGATATGGACTATCGATAATTTACACCTTAGGCTCTGCTTCTAACTTGGGCCCAAATTGTAAAATGGTCTTATCTATTGCCGATTTCGTTCCAATTCACATTCCAAATAATATTCGGCATGCTAATTACATTGCCGGTTGCCAAACTGCATTATCTCTTATAGTTTCCGAGATATGGACTATCGAATATTTACACCTTAGGCTCTGCTTCTAACTTGGGCCCAAATTGTAAAATGGTCTTATCTATTGGCGATTTCATTCCAATTCACATTCCAAGTAATATTCGGCATGCTAATTACATTGCCGGTTGCCAAATTGCATTATCTCTTATAGTTTCCGAGATATGGACTATCGATAATTTACACCTTAGGCTCTGCTTCTAACTTGGGCCCAAATTGTAAAATGGTCTTATCTATTGGCGATTTCGTTCCAATTCACATTCCAAGTAATATTCGGCATGCTAATTACATTGCCGGTTGCCAAATTGCATTATCTCTTATAGTTTCCGAGATATGGACTATCGATAATTTACACCTTAGGCTCTGCTTCTAACTTGGGCCCAAATTGTAAAATCGTCTTATCTATTGGCGATTTCGTTCCAATTCACATTCCAAGTAATATTCGGCATGCTAATTTCATTGCCGGTTGCCAAATTGCATTATCTCTTATAGTTTCCGAGATATGGACTATCGATAATTTACACCTTAGGCCCTGCTTCTAACTTGGGCCCAAATTGTAAAATGGTCTTATCTATTGGCGATTTCGTTCCAATTCACATTCCAAGTAATATCCGGCATGCTAATTACATTGCCGGTTGCTAAATTGAATTATCTCTTATAGTTTCCGAGATATGGACTATCGATAATTTACACCTTAGGCTCTGCTTCTAACTTGGGCCCAAATTGTAAAATGGTCTTACCTATTGGCGATTTCGTTCCAATTCACATTCCAAGTAATATTCGGCATGCTAATTAGATTGCCGGTTGCCAAATTGCATTATCTCTGATAGTTTCCGAGATATGGACTATCGATAATTTACACCTTAGGCTCTGCTTCTAACTTGGGCCCAAATTGTAAAATGGTCTTATTTATTGGCGATTTCGTTCCAATTCACATTCCAAGTAATATTCGGCATGCTAATTACATTGCCGGTTGCCAAATTGCATTATCTCTTATAGTTTCCGAGATATGGACTATCGATAATTTACATCTTAGGCTCTGCTTCTAACTTGGGCCCAAATTGTAAAATGGTCTTATCTATTGGCGATTTCGTTCCAATTCACATTCCAAGTAATATTCGGCATGCTAATTACATTGCCGGTTGCCAAATTGCATTATCTCTTATAGTTTCCGAGATATGGACTATCGATAATTTACACCTTAGGCTCTGCTTCTAACTTGGGCCCAAATTGTAAAATGGTCTTATCTATTGGCGATTTCGTCCCAATTCACATTCCAAGTAATATTCGGCATGCTAATTACATTGCCGGTTGCGAAATTGCATTATCTCTTATAGTTTCCGAGATATGGACTATCGATAATTTACACCTTAGGCTCTGCTTCTAACTTGGGCCCAAATTGTAAAATGGTCTTATCTATTGGCGATTTCGTTCCAACTCACATTCCAAGTAATATTCGGCATGCTAATTACATTGCCGGTTGCCAAATTGCATTATCTCTTTTAGTTTCCGAGATATGGACTATCGATAATTTACACCTTAGGCTCTGCTTCTAACTTGGGCCCAAATTGTAAAATCGTCTTATCTATTGGCGTTTTCGTTCCAATTCACATTCCAAGTAATATTCGGCATGCTAATTACATTGCCGGTTGCCAAATTGTATTATCTCTTATAGTTTCCGAGATATGGACTATCGATAATTTACACCTTAGGCTCTGCTTCTAACTTGGGCCCTAATTGTAAAATGGTCTTATCTATTGGCGATTTCGTTCCAATTCAGATTCCAAGTAATATTCGGCATGCTAATTACATTGCCGGTTGCCAAATTAAATTATCTCCTATAGTTTCCGAGATATGGACTATCGATAATTTACACCTTAGGCTCTGCTTCTAACTTGGGCCCAAATTGTAAAATGGTCTTATCTATTGGCGATTTCGTTCCAATTCACATTCCAAGTAGTATTCGGCATGCTAATTACATTGCCGGTGGCCAAGTTGCATTATCTCTTATAGTTTCCGAGATATGGACTATCGATAATTTACACCTTAGGCTCTGTTTCTAACTTGGGCCCAAATTGTAAAATGGTCTTATCTATTGGCGATTTCGTTCCAATTCACATTCCAAGTAATATTCGGCATGCTAATAACATTGCCGGTTTCCAAATTGCATTATCTCTTATAGTTTCCGAGATATGGACTATCGATTGTTTTTAACCTTAGGCTCTGCTTCTAACTTGGGCCCAAACTGTAAAATGGTCTTATCTATTGGCGATTTCGTTCCAATTCACATTCCAAGTAGTATTCGGCATGCTAATTACATTGCCGGTTGCCAAATTGCATTATCTCTTATAGTTTCCGAGATATGGACTATCGATAATTTACACCTTAGGCTCTGCTTCTAACTTGGGCCCAAATTGTAAAATGGTCTTATCTATTGGCGATTTCGTTCCAATTCACATTCCAAGTAATATTCGGCATGCAAATTACATTGCCGGTTGCCAAATTGCATTATCTCTTATAGTTTCCGAGATATGGACTATCGATAATTTACACCTTAGGCCCTGCTTCTAACTTGGGCCCAAATTGTAAAAAGGTCTTATCTATTGGCGATTTCGTCCCAATTCACATTCCAAGTAATATTCGGCATGCTAATTACATTGCCGGTTGCGAAATTGCATTATCTCTTATAGTTTCCGAGATATGGACTATCGATAATTTACACCTTAGGCTCTGCTTCTAACTTGGGCCCAAATTGTAAAATGGCCTTATCTATTGGCGATTTCGTTCCAATTCACATTCCAAGTAATATTCGGCATGCTAATTACATTGCCGGTTGCCAAATTGCATTATCTCTTTTAGTTTCCGAGATATGGACTATCGATAATTTACACCTTAGGCTCTGCTTCTAACTTGGGCCCAAATTGTAAAGTGGTCTTATCTATTGGCGATTTCGTTCCAATTCACATTCCAAGTAATATTCGGCATGCTAATTACATTGCCGGTTGCCAAATTGCATTATCTCTTATAGTTTCCGAGATATGGACTATCGATAATTTACACCTTAGGCTCTGCTTCTAACTTGGGCCCAAATTGTAAAATAGTCTTACCTATTGACGATTTCGTTCCAATTCACATTCCAAGTAATATTCGGCATGCTAATTACATTGCCGGTTGCCAAATTGCATTATCTCTTATAGTTTCCGAGATATGGACTATCGATAATTTACACCTTAGGCTCTGCTTCTAACTTGGGCCCAAATTGTAAAATGGTCTTATCTATTGGCGATTTCGTTCCAATTCACATTCCAAGTAATATTCGGCATGCTAATTACATTGCCGGTTGCCAAATTGCATTATCTCTTATAGTTTCCGAGATATGGACTATCGATAATTTACACCTTAGGCTCTGCTTCTAACTTGGGCCCAAATTGTAAAATGGTCTTCTCTATTGGCGATTTCGTTCCAATTCACATTCCAAGTAATATTCGGCATGCTAATTACATTGCCGGTGGCCAAGCTGCATTATCTCTTATAGTTTCCGAGATATGGACTATCGATAATTTACACCTTAGGCTCTGCTTCTAACTTGGGCCCAAATTGTAAAATGGTCTTATCTATTGGCGATTTCGTTCCAATTCACATTCCAAGTAATATTCGGCATGCTAATTACATTGCCAGTTGCCAAATTGCATTATCTCTTATAGTTTCCGAGATATGGACTATGGATAATTTACACCTTAGGCTCTGCTTCTAACTTGGGCCCAAATTGTAAAATGGTCTTATCTATTGCCGATTTCGTTCCAATTCATATTCCAAGTAATATTCGGCATGCTAATTACATTGCCGGTGGCCAAGCTGCATTATCTCTTATAGTTTCCGAGATATGGACTATCGATAATTTACACCTTAGGCTCTGCTTCTAACTTGGGCCCAAATTGTAAAATGGTCTTATCTATTGGCGATTTCGTTCCAATTCACATTCCAAGTAATATTCGGCATGCTAATTACATTGCCGGTTGCCAAATTGCATTATCTCTTATAGTTTCCGAGATATGAACTATCGATAATTTACACCTTAGGCTCTGCTTCTAACTTGGGCCCAAATTGTAAAATGGCCTTATCTATTGGCGATTTCGTTCCAATTCATATTCCAAGTAATATTCGGCATGCTAATTACATTGCCGGTTGCCAAATTGCATTATCTCTTATAGTTTCCGAGATATGGACTATCGATAATTTACACCTTAGGCTCTGCTTCTAACTTGGGCCCAAATTGTAAAATGGTCTTATCTATTGGCGATTTCGTTCCAATTCACATTCCAAGTAATATTCGGCATGCTAATTACATTGCCGGTTGCCAAATTGCATTATCTCTTATAGTTTCCGAGATATGGACTATCGATAATTTACACCTTAGGCTCTGCTTCTAACTTGGGCCCAAATTGTAAAATGGTTTTATCTATTGGCGATTTCGTTCCAATTCACATTCCAAGTAATATTCGGCATGTTAATTAAATTGCCGGTTGCCAAATTGCATTATCTCTTATAGTTTCCGAGATATGGACTATCGATTATTTTTAACCTTAGGCTCTGCTTCTAACTTGGGCCCAAACTGTAAAATGGTCTTATCTATTGGCGATTTCGTTCCAATTCACATTCCAAGTAGTATTCGGCATGCTAATTACATTGCCGGTTGCCAAATTGCATTATCTCTTATAGTTTCCGAGATATGGACTATCGATAATTTACACCTTAGGCTCTGCTTCTAACTTGGGCCCAAATTGTAAAATGGTCTTATCTATTGGCGATTTCGTTCCAATTCACATTCCAAGTAATATTCGGCATGCTAATTACATTGCCGGTTGCCAAATTGCATTATCTCTTATAGTTTCCGAGATATGGACTATCGATAATTTACACCTTAGGCTCTGCTTCTAACTTGGGCCCAAATTGTAAAATGGTCTTATCTATTGGCGATTTCGTTCCAATTCACATTCCAAGTAATATTCGGCATGCAAATTACATTGCCGGTTGCCAAATTGCATTATCTCTTATAGTTTCCGAGATATGGACTATCGATAATTTACACCTTAGGCCCTGCTTCTAACTTGGGCCCAAATTGTAAAAAGGTCTTATCTATTGGCGATTTCGTCCCAATTCACATTCCAAGTAATATTCGGCATGCTAATTACATTGCCGGTTGCGAAATTGCATTATCTCTTATAGTTTCCGAGATATGGACTATCGATAATTTACACCTTAGGCTCTGCTTCTAACTTGGGCCCAAATTGTAAAATGGCCTTATCTATTGGCGATTTCGTTCCAATTCACATTCCAAGTAATATTCGGCATGCTAATTACATTGCCGGTTGCCAAATTGCATTATCTCTTTTAGTTTCCGAGATATGGACTATCGATAATTTACACCTTAGGCTCTGCTTCTAACTTGGGCCCAAATTGTAAAGTGGTCTTATCTATTGGCGATTTCGTTCCAATTCACATTCCAAGTAATATTCGGCATGCTAATTACATTGCCGGTTGCCAAATTGCATTATCTCTTATAGTTTCCGAGATATGGACTATCGATAATTTACACCTTAGGCTCTGCTTCTAACTTGGGCCCAAATTGTAAAATAGTCTTACCTATTGACGATTTCGTTCCAATTCACATTCCAAGTAATATTCGGCATGCTAATTACATTGCCGGTTGCCAAATTGCATTATCTCTTATAGTTTCCGAGATATGGACTATCGATAATTTACACCTTAGGCTCTGCTTCTAACTTGGGCCCAAATTGTAAAATGGTCTTATCTATTGGCGATTTCGTTCCAATTCACATTCCAAGTAATATTCGGCATGCTAATTACATTGCCGGTTGCCAAATTGCATTATCTCTTATAGTTTCCGAGATATGGACTATCGATAATTTACACCTTAGGCTCTGCTTCTAACTTGGGCCCAAATTGTAAAATGGTCTTCTCTATTGGCGATTTCGTTCCAATTCACATTCCAAGTAATATTCGGCATGCTAATTACATTGCCGGTGGCCAAGCTGCATTATCTCTTATAGTTTCCGAGATATGGACTATCGATAATTTACACCTTAGGCTCTGCTTCTAACTTGGGCCCAAATTGTAAAATGGTCTTATCTATTGGCGATTTCGTTCCAATTCACATTCCAAGTAATATTCGGCATGCTAATTACATTGCCAGTTGCCAAATTGCATTATCTCTTATAGTTTCCGAGATATGGACTATGGATAATTTACACCTTAGGCTCTGCTTCTAACTTGGGCCCAAATTGTAAAATGGTCTTATCTATTGCCGATTTCGTTCCAATTCATATTCCAAGTAATATTCGGCATGCTAATTACATTGCCGGTGGCCAAGCTGCATTATCTCTTATAGTTTCCGAGATATGGACTATCGATAATTTACACCTTAGGCTCTGCTTCTAACTTGGGCCCAAATTGTAAAATGGTCTTATCTATTGGCGATTTCGTTCCAATTCACATTCCAAGTAATATTCGGCATGCTAATTACATTGCCGGTTGCCAAATTGCATTATCTCTTATAGTTTCCGAGATATGAACTATCGATAATTTACACCTTAGGCTCTGCTTCTAACTTGGGCCCAAATTGTAAAATGGCCTTATCTATTGGCGATTTCGTTCCAATTCATATTCCAAGTAATATTCGGCATGCTAATTACATTGCCGGTTGCCAAATTGCATTATCTCTTATAGTTTCCGAGATATGGACTATCGATAATTTACACCTTAGGCTCTGCTTCTAACTTGGGCCCAAATTGTAAAATGGTCTTATCTATTGGCGATTTCGTTCCAATTCACATTCCAAGTAATATTCGGCATGCTAATTACATTGCCGGTTGCCAAATTGCATTATCTCTTATAGTTTCCGAGATATGGACTATCGATAATTTACACCTTAGGCTCTGCTTCTAACTTGGGCCCAAATTGTAAAATGGTTTTATCTATTGGCGATTTCGTTCCAATTCACATTCCAAGTAATATTCGGCATGTTAATTAAATTGCCGGTTGCCAAATTGCATTATCTCTTATAGTTTCCGAGATATGGACTATCGATTATTTTTAACCTTAGGCTCTGCTTCTAACTTGGGCCCAAACTGTAAAATGGTCTTATCTATTGGCGATTTCGTTCCAATTCACATTCCAAGTAGTATTCGGCATGCTAATTACATTGCCGGTTGCCAAATTGCATTATCTCTTATAGTTTCCGAGATATGGACTATCGATAATTTACACCTTAGGCTCTGCTTCTAACTTGGGCCCAAATTGTAAAATGGTCTTATCTATTGGCGATTTCGTTCCAATTCACATTCCAAGTAATATTCGGCATGCTAATTACATTGCCGGTTGCCAAATTGCATTATCTCTTATAGTTTCCGAGATATGGACTATCGATAATTTACACCTTAGGCTCTGCTTCTAACTTGGGCCCAAATTGTAAAATGGTCTTATCTATTGGCGATTTCGTCCCAATTCACATTCCAAGTAATATTCGGCATGCTAATTACATTGCCGGTTGCGAAATTGCATTATCTCTTATAGTTTCCGAGATATGGACTATCGATAATTTACACCTTAGGCTCTGCTTCAAACTTGGGCCCAAATTGTAAAATGGTCTTATCTATTGGCGATTTCGTTCCAATTCACATTCCAAGTAATATTCGGCATGCTAATTACATTGCCGGTTGCCAAATTGCATTATCTCTTTTAGTTTCCGAGATATGGACTATCGATAATTTACACCTTAGGCTCTGCTTCTAACTTGGGCCCAAATTGTAAAATGGTCTTATCTATTGGCGATTTCGTTCCAATTCACATTCCAAGTAATATTCGGCATGCTAATTACATTGCCGGTTGCCAAATTGCATTATCTCTTATAGTTTCCGAGATATGGACTATCGATAATTTACACCTTAGGCTCTGCTTCTAACTTGGGCCCAAATTGTAAAATGGCCTTATCTATTGGCGATTTCGTTCCAATTCACATTCCAAGTAATATTCGGCATGCTAATTACATTGCCGGTTGCCAAATTGCATTATCTCTTATAGTTTCCGAGATATGGACTATCGATAATTTACACCTTAGGCTCTGCTTCTAACTTGGGCCCAAATTGTAAAATGGTCTTATCTATTGGCGATTTCGTTCCACTTCACATTCCAAGTAATATTCGGCATGCTAATTACATTGCCGGTGGCCAAATTGAATTATCTCTTATAGTTTCCGAGATATGGACTATCGATAATTTACACCTTAGGCTCTGCTTCTAACTTGGGCCCAAATTGTAAAATGGTCTTACCTATTGGCGATTTCGTTCCAATTCACATTCCAAGTAATATTCGGCATGCTAATTACATTGCCGGTTGCCAAATTGCATTATCTCTTATAGTTTCCGAGATATGGACTATCGATAATTTACACCTTAGGCTCTGCTTCTAACTTGGGCCCAAATTGTAAAATGGTCTTATCTATTGGCGATTTCGTTCCAATTCACATTCCAAGTAATATTCGGCATGCTAATTACATTGCCGGTTGCCAAATTGCATTATCTCTTATAGTTTCCGAGATATGGACTATCGATAATTTACACCTTAGGCTCTGCTTCTAACTTGGGCCCAAATTGTAAAATGGTCTTCTCTATTGGCGATTTCGTTCCAATTCACATTCCAAGTAATATTCGGCATGCTAATTACATTGCCGGTGGCCAAGTTGCATTATCTCTTATAGTTTCCGAGATATGGACTATCGATAATTTACACCTTAGGCTCTGCTTCTAACTTGGGCCCAAATTGTAAAATGGTCTTATCTATTGGCGATTTCGTTCCAATTCACATTCCAAGTAATATTCGGCATGCTAATTACATTGCCGGTTCTCAAATTGCATTATCTCTTATAGTTTCCGAGATATGGACTATCGATTATTTTTAACCTTAGGCTCTGCTTCTAACTTGGGCCCAAACTGTAAAATGGTCTTATCTATTGGCGATTTCGTTCCAATTCACATTCCAAGTAGTATTCGGCATGCTAATTACATTGCCGGTTGCCAAATTGCATTATCTCTTATAGTTTCCGAGATATGGACTATGGATAATTTACACCTTAGGCTCTGATTCTAACTTGGGCCCAAATTGTAAAATGGTCTTATCTATTGCCGATTTCGTTCCAATTCACATTCCAAGTAATATTCGGCATGCTAATTACATTGCCGGTTGCCAAATTGCATTGTCTCTTATAGTTTCCGAGATATGAACTATCGATAATTTACACCTTAGGCTCTGCTTCTAACTTGGGCCCAAATTGTAAAATGGTCTTATCTATTGGCGATTTCGTTCCAATTCACATTCCAAGTAATATTCGGCATGCTAATTACATTGCCGGTTGCCAAATTGCATTATCTCTTATAGTTTCCGAGATATGGACTATCGATAATTTACACCTTAGGCTCTGCTTCTAACTTGGGCCCAAATTGTAAAATGGCCTTATCTATTGGCGATTTCGTTCCAATTCACATTCCAAGTAATATTCGGCATGCTAATTACATTGCCGGTTGCCAAATTGCATTATCTCTTATAGTTTCCGAGATATGGACTATCGATAATTTACACCTTAGGCTCTGCTTCTAACTTGGGCCCAAATTGTAAAATGGTCTTATCTATTGGCGATTTCGTTCCAATTCACATTCCAAGTAATATTCGGCATGCTAATTACATTGCCGGTTGGCAAATTGCATTATCTCTTATAGTTTCCGAGATATGGACTATCGATAATTTACACCTTAGGCTCTGCTTCTAACTTGGGCCCAAATTGTAAAATGGTCTTATCTATTGGCGATTTCGTTCCAATTCACATTCCAAGTAATATTCGGCATGCTAATTACATTGCCGTTTGCCAAATTGAATTATCTCCTATAGTTTCCGAGATATGGACTATCGATAATTTACACCTTAGGCTCTGCTTCTAACTTGGGCCCAAATTGTAAAATGGTCTTATCTATTGGCGATTTCGTTCCAATTCACATTCCAAGTAGTATTCGGCATGCTAATTACATTGCCGGTGGCCAAGTTGCATTATCTCTTATAGTTTCCGAGATATGGACTATCGATAATTTACACCTTAGGCTCTGCTTCTAACTTGGGCCCAAATTGTAAAATGGCCTTATCTATTGGCGATTTCGTTCCAATTCACATTCCAAGTAATATTCGGCATGCTAATTACATTGCCGGTTGCCAAATTGCATTATCTCTTATAGTTTCCGAGATATGGACTATCGATAATTTACACCTTAGGCTCTGCTTCTAACTTGGGCCCAAATTGTAAAATGGTCTTATCTATTGGCGATTTCGTTCCAATTCACATTCCAAGTAATATTCGGCATGCTAATTACATTGCCGGTGGCCAAATTGAATTATCTCTTATAGTTTCCGAGATATGGACTATCGATAATTTACACCTTAGGCTCTGCTTCTAACTTGGGCCCAAATTGTAAAATGGTTTTACCTATTGGCGATTTCGTTCCAATTCACATTCCAAGTAATATTCGGCATGCTAATTACATTGCCGGTTGCCAAATTGCATTATCTCTTATAGTTTCCGAGATATGGACTATCGATAATTTACACCTTAGGCTCTGCTTCTAACTTGGGCCCAAATTGTAAAATGGTCTTATCTATTGGCGATTTCGTTCCAATTCAGATTCCAAGTAATATTCGGCATGCTAATTACATTGCCGGTTGCCAAATTGCATTATCTCTTATAGTTTCCGAGATATGGACTATCGATAATTTACACCTTAGGCTCTGCTTCTAACTTGGGCCCAAATTGTAAAATGGTCTTCTCTATTGGCGATTTCGTTCCAATTCACATTCCAAGTAATATTCGGCATGCTAATTACATTGCCGGTGGCCAAGTTGCATTATCTCTTATAGTTTCCGAGATATGGACTATCGATAATTTACACCTTGGGCTCTGCTTCTAACTTGGGCCCAAATTGTAAAATGGTCTTATCTATTGGCGATTTCGTTCCAATTCACATTCCAAGTAATATTCGGAATGCTAATTACATTGCCGGTTCTCAAATTGCATTATCTCTTATAGTTTCCGAGATATGGACTATCGATTATTTTTAACCTTAGGCTCTGCTTCTAACTTGGGCCCAAACTGTAAAATGGTCTTATCTATTGGCGATTTCGTTCCAATTCACATTCCAAGTAATATTCGGCATGCTAATTACATTGCCGGTTGCCAAATTGCATTATCTCTTATAGTTTCCGAGATATGGACTATCGATAATTTACACCTTAGGCTCTGCTTCTAACTTGGGCCCAAATTGTAAAATGGTCTTATCTATTGGCGATTTCGTTCCAATTCACATTCCAAGTAATATTCGGCATGCTAATTACATTGCCGGTTGCCAAATTGCATTATCTCTTATAGTTTCCGAGATATGGACTATCGATAATTTACACCTTAGGCTCTGCTTCTAACTTGGGCCCAAATTGTAAAATGGTCTTATCTATTGGCGATTTCGTTCCAATTCACATTCCAAGTAATATTCGGCATGCTAATTACATTGCCGGTTGCCAAATTGCATTATCTCTTATAGTTTCCGAGATATGGACTATCGATAATTTACACCTTAGGCTCTGCTTCTAACTTGGGCCCAAATTGTAAAATGGTCTTATCTATTGGCGATTTCGTTCCAATTCACATTCCAAGTAATATTCGGCATGCTAATTACATTGCCAGTTGCCAAATTGCATTATCTCTTATAGTTTCCGAGATATGGACTATGGATAATTTACACCTTAGGCTCTGCTTCTAACTTGGGCCCAAATTGTAAAATGGTCTTATCTATTGCCGATTTCGTTCCAATTCACATTCCAAGTAATATTCGGCATGCTAATTACATTGCCGGTTGCCAAATTGCATTATCTCTTATTGTTTCCGAGATATGAACTATCGATAATTTACACCTTAGCCTCTGCTTCTAACTTGGGCCCAAATTGTAAAATGGTCTTATCTATTGGCGATTTCGTTCCAATTCACATTCCAAGTAATATTCGGCATGCTAATTACATTGCCGGTTGCCAAATTGCATTATCTCTTATAGTTTCCGAGATATGGACTATCGATAATTTACACCTTAGGCTCTGCTTCTAACTTGGGCCTAAATTGTAAAATGGTCTTATCTATTGGCGATTTCGTTCCAATTCACATTCCAAGTAATATTCGGCATGCTAACTACATTGCCGGTTGCCAAATTGCATTATCACTTATAGTTTCCGAGATACGGACTATCGATAATTTACACCTTAGGCTCTGCTTCTAACTTGGGCCCAAATTGTAAAATGGTCTTATCTATTGGCGATTTCGTTCCAATTCACATTCCAAGTAATATTCGGCATGTTAATTAAATTGCCGGTTGCCAAATTGCATTATCTCTTATAGTTTCCGAGATATGGACTATCGATAATTTACACCTTAGGCTCTGCTTCTAACTTGGGCCCAAATTGTAAAATCGTCTTATCTATTGGCGATTTCGTTCCAATTCACATTCCAAGTAATATTCGGCATGCTAATTACATTGCCGGTTGCCAAATTGCATTATCTCTTATAGTTTCCGAGATATGGACTATCGATAATTTACACCTTAGGCTCTGCTTCTAACTTGGGCCCAAATTGTAAAATGGTCTTATCTATTGGCGATTTCGTTCCAATTCACATTCCAAGTAATATTCGGCATGCTAATTACATTGCCGTTTGCCAAATTGAATTATCTCCTATAGTTTCCGAGATATGGACTATCGATAATTTACACCTTAGGCTCTGCTTCTAACTTGGGCCCAAATTGTAAAATGGTCTTATCTATTGGCGATTTCGTTTCAATTCACATTCCAAGTAGTATTCGGCATGCTAATTACATTGCCGGTGGCCAAGTTGCATTATCTCTTATAGTTTCCGAGATATGGACTATCGATAATTTACACCTTAGGCTCTGCTTCTAACTTGGGCCCAAATTGTAAAATGGTCTTATCTATTGGCGATTTCGTTCCAATTCACATTCCAAGTAATATTCGGCATGCTAATTACATTGCCGGTTCCCAAATTGCATTATCTCTTATAGTTTCCGAGATATGGACTATCGATTATTTTTAACCTTAGGCTCTGCTTCTAACTTGGGCCCAAACTGTAAAATGGTCTTATCTATTGGCGATTTCGTTCCAATTCACATTCCAAGTAGTATTCGGCATGCTAATTACATTGCCGGTTGCCAAATTGCATTATCTCTTATAGTTTCCGAGATATGGACTATCGATAATTTACACCTTAGGCTCTGCTTATAACTTGGGCCCAAATTGTAAAATGGTCTTATCTATTGGCGATTTCGTTCCAATTCACATTCCAAGTAATATTCGGCATGCTAATTACATTGCCGGTTGCCAAATTGCATTATCTCTTATAGTTTCCGAGATATGGACTATCGATAATTTACACCTTAGGCTCTGCTTCTAACTTGGGCCCAAATTGTAAAATGGTCTTATCTATTGGCGATTTCGTCCCAATTCACATTCCAAGTAATATTCGGCATGCTAATTACATTGCCGGTTGCCAAATTGCATTATCTCTTATAGTTTCCGAGATATGGACTATCGATAATTTACACCTTAGGCTCTGCTTCTAACTTGGGCCCAAATTGTAAAATGGCCTTATCTATTGGCGATTTCGTTCCAATTCACATTCCAAGTAATATTCGGCATGCTAATTACATTGCCGGTTGCCAAATTGCATTATCTCTTATAGTTTCCGAGATATGGACTATCGATAATTTACACCTTAGGCTCTGCTTCTAACTTGGGCCCAAATTGTAAAATGGTCTTATCTATTGGCGATTTCGTTCCAATTCACATTCCAAGTAATATTCGGCATGCTAATTACATTGCCGGTTGCCAAATTGCATTATCTCTTATAGTTTCCGAGATATGGACTATCGATAATTTACACCTTAGGCTCTGCTTCTAACTTGGGCCCAAATTGTAAAATGGCCTTATCTATTGGCGATTTCGTTCCAATTCACATTCCAAGTAATATTCGGCATGCTAATTACATTGCCGGTTGTCAAATTGCATTATCTCTTATAGTTTCCTAGATATGGACTATCGATAATTTACACCTTAGGCTCTGCTTCTAACTTGGGCCCAAATTGTAAAATGGTCTTATCTATTGGCGATTTCGTTCCAATTCACATTCCAAGTAATATTCGGCATGCTAATTACATTGCCGGTGGCCAAATTGAATTATCTCTTATAGTTTCCGAGATATGGACTATCGATAATTTACACCTTAGGCTCTGCTTCTAACTTGGGCCCAAATTGTAAAATGGTCTTATCTATTGGCGATTTCGTCCCAATTCACATTCCAAGTAATATTCGGCATGCTAATTACATTGCCGGTTGCGAAATTGCATTATCTCTTATAGTTTCCGAGATATGGACTATCGATAATTTACACCTTAGGCTCTGCTTCTAACTTGGGCCCAAATTGTAAAATGGTCTTATCTTTTGGCGATTTCGTTCCAATTCACATTCCAAGTAATATTCGGCATGCTAATTACATTGCCGGTTGCCAAATTGCATTATCTCTTTTAGTTTCCGAGATATGGACTATCGATAATTTACACCTTAGGCTCTGCTTCTAACTTGGGCCCAAATTGTAAAATGGTCTTATCTATTGGCGATTTCGTTCCAATTCACATTCCAAGTAATATTCGGCATGCTAATTACATTGCCGGTTGCCAAATTGCATTATCTCTTATAGTTTCCGAGATATGGACTATCGATAATTTACACCTTAGGCTCTGCTTCTAACTTGGGCCCAAATTGTAAAATGGTCTTATCTATTGGCGATTTCGTTCCAATTCACATTCCAAGTAATATTCGGCATGCTAATTACATTGCCGGTGGCCAAATTGAATTATCTCTTATAGTTTCCGAGATATGGACTATCGATAATTTACACCTTAGGCTCTGCATCTAACTTGGGCCCAAATTGTAAAATGGTCTTACCTATTGGCGATTTCGTTCCAATTCACATTCCAAGTAATATTCGGCATGCTAATTACATTGCCGGTTGCCAAATTGCATTATCTCTTATAGTTTCCGAGATATGGACTATCGATAATTTACACCTTAGGCTCTGCTTCTAACTTGGGCCCAAATTGTAAAATGGTCTTATCTATTGGCGATTTCGTTCCAATTCACACTCCAAGTAATATTCGGCATGCTAATTACACTGCCGGTTGCCAAATTGCATTATCTCTTATAGTTTCCGAGATATGGACTATCGATTATTTTTAACCTTAGGCTCTGCTTCTAACTTGGGCCCAAACTGTAAAATGGTCTTATCTATTGGCGATTTCGTTCCAATTCACATTCCAAGTAGTATTCGGCATGCTAATTACATTGCCGGTTGCCAAATTGCATTATCTCTTATAGTTTCCGAGATATGCACTATCGATAATTTACACCTTAGGCTCTGCTTCTAACTTGGGCCCAAATTGTAAAATGGTCTTATCTATTGGCGATTTCGTTCCAATTCACATTCCAAGTAATATTCGGCATGCTAATTACATTGCCAGTTGCCAAATTGCATTATCTCTTATAGTTTCCGAGATATGGACTATGGATAATTTACACCTTAGGCTCTGCTTCTAACTTGGACCCAAATTGTAAAATGGTCTTATCTATTGCCGATTTCGTTCCAATTCACATTCCAAGTAATATTCGGCATGCTGATTACATTGCCGGTTGCCAAATTGCATTATTTCTTATAGTTTCCGAGATATGAACTATCGATAATTTACACCTTAGGCTCTGCTTCTAACTTGGGCCCAAATTGTAAAATGGTCTTATCTATTGGCGATTTCGTTCCAATTCACATTCCAAGTAATATTCGGCATGCTAATTACATTGCCGGTTGCCAAATTGCATTATCTCTTATAGTTTCCGAGATATGGACTATCGATAATTTACACCTTAGGCTCTGCTTCTAACTTGGGCCCAAATTGTAAAATGGTCTTATCTATTGGCGATTTCGTTCCAATTCACATTCCAAGTAATATTCGGCATGCTAATTACATTGCCGGTTGCCAAATTGCATTATCTCATATAGTTTCCGAGATATGGACTATCGATAATTTACACCTTAGGCTCTGCTTCTAACTTGGGCCCAAATTGTAAAATGGTCTTATCTATTGGCGATTTCGTTCCAATTCACATTCCAAGTAATATTCGGCATGCTAATTACATTGCCGGTTGGCAAATTGCATTATCTCTTATAGTTTCCGAGATATGGACTATCGATAATTTACACCTTAGGCTCTGCTTCTAACTTGGGCCCAAATTGTAAAATGGTCTTATCTATTGGCGATTTCGTTCCAATTCACATTCCAAGTAGTATTCGGCATGCTAATTACATTGCCGGTTGCCAAATTGCATTGTCTCTTATAGTTTCCGAGATATGGACTATCGATAATTTACACCTTAGGCTCTGCTTCTAACTTGGGCCCAAATTGTAAAATGGTCTTATCTATTGGCGATTTCGTTCCAATTCACATTCCAAGTAGTATTCGGCATGCTAATTACATTGCCGGTTGCCAAATTGCATTGTCTCTTATAGTTTCCGAGATATGGACTATCGATAATTTACACCTTAGGCTCTGCTTCTAACTTGGGCCCAAACTGTAAAATGGTCTTATCTATTGGCGATTTCGTTCCAATTCACATTCCAAGTAGTATTCGGCATGCTAATTACATTGCCGGTTGCCAAAGTGCATTATCTCTTATAGTTTCCGAGATATGGACTATCGATAATTTACACCTTAGGCTCTGCTTATAACTTGGGCCCAAATTGTAAAATGGTCTTATCTATTGGCGATTTCGTTCCAATTCACATTCCAAGTAATATTCGGCATGCTAATTACATTGCCGGTTGCCAAATTGCATTATCTCTTATAGTTTCCGAGATATGGACTATCGATAATTTACACCTTAGGCTCTGCTTCTAACTTGGGCCCAAATTGTAAAATGGCCTTATCTATTGGCGATTTCGTTCCAATTCACATTCCAAGTAATTTTCGGCATGCTAATTACATTGCCGGTTGCCAAATTGCATTATCTCTTATAGTTTCCTAGATATGGACTATCGATAATTTACACCTTAGGCTCTGCTTCTAACTTGGGCCCAAATTGTAAAATGGTCTTATCTATTGGCGATATCGTCCCAATTCACATTCCAAGTAATATTCGGCATGCTAATTACATTGCCGGTTGCGAAATTGCATTATCTCTTATAGTTTCCGAGATATGGACTATCGATAATTTACACCTTAGGCTCTGCTTCTAACTTGGGCCCAAATTGTAAAATGGTCTTATCTATTGGCGATTTCGTTCCAATTCACATTCCAAGTAATATTCGGCATGCTAATTACATTGCCGGTTGCCAAATTGCATTATCTCTTTTAGTTTCCGAGATATGGACTATCGATAATTTACACCTTAGGCTCTGCTTCTAACTTGGGCCCAAATTGTAAAATGGTCTTATCTATTGGCGATTTCGTTCCAATTCACATTCCAAGTAATATTCGGCATGCTAATTACATTGCCGGTTGCCAAATTGCATTATCTCTTATAGTTTCCGAGATATGGACTATCGATAATTTACACCTTAGGCTCTGCTTCTAACTTGGGCCCAAATTGTAAAATGGCCTTATCTATTGGCGATTTCGTTCCAATTCACATTCCAAGTAATATTCGGCATGCTAATTACATTGCCGGTTGCCAAATTGCATTATCTCTTATAGTTTCCGAGATATGGACTATCGATAATTTACACCTTAGGCTCTGCTTCTAACTTGGGCCCAAATTGTAAAATGGTCTTATCTATTGGCGATTTCGTTCCAATTCACATTCCAAGTAATATTCGGCATGCTAATTACATTGCCGGTGGCCAAATTGAATTATCTCTTATAGTTTCCGAGATATGGACTATCGATAATTTACACCTTAGGCTCTGCATCTAACTTGGGCCCAAATTGTAAAATGGTCTTACCTATTGGCGATTTCGTTCCAATTCACATTCCAAGTAATATTCGGCATGCTAATTACATTGCCGGTTGCCAAATTGCATTATCTCTTATAGTTTCCGAGATATGGACTATCGATAATTTACACCTTAGGCTCTGCTTCTAACTTGGGCCCAAATTGTAAAATGGTCTTATCTATTGGCGATTTCGTTCCAATTCACATTCCAAGTAATATTCGGCATGCTAATTACATTGCCGGTTGCCAAATTGCATTATCTCTTATAGTTTCCGAGATATGGACTATCGATTATTTTTAACCTTAGGCTCTGCTTCTAACTTGGACCCAAACTGTAAAATGGTCTTATCTATTGGCGATTTCGTTCCAATTCACATTCCAAGTAGTATTCGGCATGCTAATTACATTGCCGGTTGCCAAATTGCATTATCTCTTATAGTTTCCGAGATATGCACTATCGATAATTTACACCTTAGGCTCTGCTTCTAACTTGGGCCCAAATTGTAAAATGGTCTTATCTATTGGCGATTTCGTTCCAATTCACATTCCAAGTAATATTCGGCATGCTAATTACATTGCCAGTTGCCAAATTGCATTATCTCTTATAGTTTCCGAGATATGGACTATGGATAATTTACACCTTAGGCTCTGCTTCTAACTTGGACCCAAATTGTAAAATGGTCTTATCTATTGCCGATTTCGTTCCAATTCACATTCCAAGTAATATTCGGCATGCTAATTACATTGCCGGTTGCCAAATTGCATTATCTCTTATAGTTTCCGAGATATGAACTATCGATAATTTACACCTTAGGCTCTGCTTCTAACTTGGGCCCAAATTGTAAAATGGTCTTATCTATTGGCGATTTCGTTCCAATTCACATTCCAAGTAATATTCGGCATGCTAATTACATTGCCGGTTGCCAAATTGCATTATCTCTTATAGTTTCCGAGATATGGACTATCGATAATTTACACCTTAGGCTCTGCTTCTAACTTGGGCCCAAATTGTAAAATGGTCTTATCTATTGGCGATTTCGTTCCAATTCACATTCCAAGTAATATTCGGCATGCTAATTACATTGCCGGTTGCCAAATTGCATTATCTCATATAGTTTCCGAGATATGGACTATCGATAATTTACACCTTAGGCTCTGCTTCTAACTTGGGCCCAAATTGTAAAATTGTCTTATCTATTGGCGATTTCGTTCCAATTCACATTCCAAGTAATATTCGGCATGCTAATTACATTGCCGGTTGGCAAATTGCATTATCTCTTATAGTTTCCGAGATATGGACTATCGATAATTTACACCTTAGGCTCTGCTTCTAACTTGGGCCCAAATTGTAAAATGGTCTTATCTATTGGCGATTTCGTTCCAATTCACATTCCAAGTAGTATTCGGCATGCTAATTACATTGCCGGTTGCCAAATTGCATTGTCTCTTATAGTTTCCGAGATATGGACTATCGATAATTTACACCTTGGGCTCTGCTTCTAACTTGGGCTCAAATTGTAAAATGGTCTTATCTATTGGCGATTTCGTTCCAATTCACATTCCAAGTAATATTCGGCATGCTAATTACATTGCCAGTTGCCAAATTGCATTATCTCTTATAGTTTCCGAGATATGGACTATGGATAATTTACAACTTAGGCTCTGCTTCTAACTTGGGCCCAAATTGTAAAATGGTCTTATCTATTGGCGATTTCGTTCCAATTCACATTCCAAGTAATATTCGGCATGTTAATTAAATTGCCGGTTGCCAAATTGCATTATCTCTTATAGTTTCCGAGATATGGACTATCGATAATTTACACCTTAGGCTCTGCTTCTAACTTGGGCCCAAATTGTAAAATCGTCTTATCTATTGGCGATTTCGTTCCAATTCACTTTCCAAGTAATATTCGGCATGCTAATTACATTGCCGGTTGCCAAATTGCATTATCTCTTATAGTTTCCGAGATATGGACTATCGATAATTTACACCTTAGGCTCTGCTTCTAACTTGGGCCCAAATTGTAAAATGGTCTTATCTATTGGCGATTTCGTTCCAATTCACACTCCAAGTAATATTCGGCATGCTAATTACATTGCCGGTTGCCAAATTGAATTATCTCCTATAGTTTCCGAGATATGGACTATCGATAATTTACACCTTAGGCTCTGCTTCTAACTTGGGCCCAAATTGTAAAATGGTCTTACCTATTGGCGATTTCGTTCCAATTCACATTCCAAGTAATATTCGGCATGCTAATTACATTGCCGGTGGCCAAGTTGCATTATCTCTTATAGTTTCCGAGATATGGACTATCGATAATTTACACCTTAGGCTCTGCTTCTAACTTGGGCCCAAATTGTAAAATGGTCTTATCTATTGGCGATTTCGTTCCAATTCACATTCCAAGTAATATTCGGCATGCTAATTACATTGCCGGTTGCCAAATTGCATTATCTCTTATAGTTTCCGAGATATGGACTATCGATAATTTACACCTTAGGCTCTGCTTCTAACTTGGGCCCAAATAGTAAAATGGTCTTATCTATTGGCGATTTCGTTCCAATTCACATTCCAAGTAATATTCGGCATGCTAATTACATTGCCGGTTGCGAAATTGCATTATCTCTTATAGTTTCCGAGATATGGACTATCGATAATTTACACCTTAGGCTCTGCTTCTAACTTGGGCCCAAATTGTAAAATGGTCTTATCTATTGGCGATTTCGTTCCAATTCACACTCCAAGTAATATTCGGCATGCTAATTACATTGCCGGTTGCCAAATTGCATTATCTCATATAGTTTCCGAGATATGGACTATCGATAATTTACACCTTAGGCTCTGCTTCTAACTTGGGCCCAAATTGTAAAATGGTCTTATCTATTGACGATTTCGTTCCAATTCACATTCCAAGTAATATTCGGCATGCTAATTACATTGCCGGTTGGCAAATTGCATTATCTCTTATAGTTTCCGAGATATGGACTATCGATAATTTACACCTTAGGCTCTGCTTCTAACTTGGGCCCAAATTGTAAAATCGTCTTATCTATTGGCGATTTCGTTCTAATTCACATTCCAAGTAATATTCGGCATGCTAATTACATTGCCGATTGCCAAATTGCATTATCTCTTATAGTTTCCGAGATATGGACTATCGGTAATTTACACCTTAGGCTCTGCTTCTAACTTGGGCCCAAATTGTAAAATGGTCTTATCTATTGGCGATTTCGTTCCAATTCACATTCCAAGTAATATTCGGCATGCTAATTACATTGCCGGTTGCCAAATTGCATTATCTCTTATAGTTTCCGAGATATGGACTATCGATAATTTACACCTTAGGCTCTGCTTCTAACTTGGGCCCAAATTGTAAAATCGTCTTATCTATTGGCGATTTCGTTCTAATTCACATTCCAAGTAATATTCGGCATGCTAATTACATTGCCGATTGCCAAATTGCATTATCTCTTATAGTTTCCGAGATATGGACTATCGGTAATTTACACCTTAGGCTCTGCTTCTAACTTGGGCCCAAATTGTAAAATGGTCTTATCTTTTGGCGATTTCGTTCCAATTCACATTCCAAGTAATATCCCGCATGCTAATTACATTGCCGGTGGCCAAGTTGCATTATCTCTTATAGTTTCCGAGATATGGACTATCGATAATTTACACCTTAGGCTCTGCTTCTAACTTGGGCCCAAATGGTAAAATGGTCTTACCTATTGGCGATTTCGTTCCAATTCACATTCCAAGTAATATTCGGCATGCTAATTACATTGCCGGTTGCCAAATTGCATTATCTCTTATAGTTTCCGAGATATGGACTATCGATAATTTACACCTTAGGCTCTGCTTCTAACTTGGGCCCAAATAGTAAAATGGTCTTATCTATTGGCGATTTCGTTCCAATTCACATTCCAAGTAATATTCGGCATGCTAATTACATTGCCGGTTGCGAAATTGCATTATCTCTTATAGTTTCCGAGATATGGACTATCGATAATTTACACCTTAGGCTCTGCTTCTAACTTGGGCCCAAATTGTAAAATGGTCTTATCTATTGGCGATTTCGTTCCAATTCACACTCCAAGTAATATTCGGCATGCTAATTACATTGCCGGTTGCCAAATTGCATTATCTCATATAGTTTCCGAGATATGGACTATCGATAATTTACACCTTAGGCTCTGCTTCTAACTTGGGCCCAAATTGTAAAATGGTCTTATCTATTGACGATTTCGTTCCAATTCACATTCCAAGTAATATTCGGCATGCTAATTACATTGCCGGTTGCCAAATTGCATTATCTCTTATAGTTTCCGAGATATGGACTATCGATAATTTACACCTTAGGCTCTGCTTCTAACTTGGGCCCAAATTGTAAAATCGTCTTATCTATTGGCGATTTCGTTCTAATTCACATTCCAAGTAATATTCGGCATGCTAATTACATTGCCGATTGCCAAATTGCATTATCTCTTATAGTTTCCGAGATATGGACTATCGGTAATTTACACCTTAGGCTCTGCTTCTAACTTGGGCCCAAATTGTAAAATGGTCTTATCTTTTGGCGATTTCGTTCCAATTCACATTCCAAGTAATATCCCGCATGCTAATTACATTGCCGGTGGCCAAGTTGCATTATCTCTTATAGTTTCCGAGATATGGACTATCGATAATTTACACCTTAGGCTCTGCTTCTAACTTGGGCCCAAATGGTAAAATGGTCTTACCTATTGGCGATTTCGTTCCAATTCACATTCCAAGTAATATTCGGCATGCTAATTACATTGCCGGTTGCCAAATTGCATTATCTCTTATAGTTTCCGAGATATGGACTATCGATAATTTACACCTTAGGCTCTGCTTCTAACTTGGGCCCAAATAGTAAAATGGTCTTATCTATTGGCGATTTCGTTCCAATTCACATTCCAAGTAATATTCGGCATGCTAATTACATTGCCGGTTGCGAAATTGCATTATCTCTTATAGTTTCCGAGATATGGACTATCGATAATTTACACCTTAGGCTCTGCTTCTAACTTGGGCCCAAATTGTAAAATGGTCTTATCTATTGGCGATTTCGTTCCAATTCACACTCCAAGTAATATTCGGCATGCTAATTACATTGCCGGTTGCCAAATTGCATTATCTCATATAGTTTCCGAGATATGGACTATCGATAATTTACACCTTAGGCTCTGCTTCTAACTTGGGCCCAAATTGTAAAATGGTCTTATCTATTGACGATTTCGTTCCAATTCACATTCCAAGTAATATTCGGCATGCTAATTACATTGCCGGTTGGCAAATTGCATTATCTCTTATAGTTTCCGAGATATGGACTATCGATAATTTACACCTTAGGCTCTGCTTCTAACTTGGGCCCAAATTGTAAAATGGTCTTATCTATTGGCGATTTCGTTCCAATTCACATTCCAAGTAGTATTCGGCATGCTAATTACATTGCCGGTTGCCAAATTGCATTGTCTCTTATAGTTTCCGAGATATGGACTATCGATAATTTACACCTTAGGCTCTGCTTCTAACTTGGGCCCAAATTGTAAAATGGTCTTATCTATTGGCGATTTCGTTCCAATTCACATTCCAAGTAATATTCGGCATGCTAATTACATTGCCGGTTGCCAAATTGCATTATCTCTTATAGTTTCCGAGATATGGACTATCGATAATTTACACCTTAGGCTCTGCTTCTAACTTGGGCCCAAATTGTAAAATGGTCTTATCTATTGGCGATTTCGTTCCAATTCACATTCCAAGTAATATTCGGCATGCTAATTACATTGCCGGTTGCCAAATTGCATTATCTCATATAGTTTCCGAGATATGGACTATCGATAATTTACACCTTAGGCTCTGCTTCTAACTTGGGCCCAAATTGTAAAATGGTCTTATCTATTGGCGATTTCGTTCCAATTCACATTCCAAGTAATATTCGGCATGCTAATTACATTGCCAGTTGCCAAATTGCATTATCTCTTATAGTTTCCGAGATATGGACTATGGATAATTTACAACTTAGGCTCTGCTTCTAACTTGGGCCCAAATTGTAAGATGGTCTTATCTATTAGCGATTTCGTTCCAATTCACATTCCAAGTAATATTCGGCATGTTAATTAAATTGCCGGTTGCCAAATTATATTATCTCTTATAGTTTCCGAGATATGGACTATCGATAATTTACACCTTAGGCTCTGCTTCTAACTTGGGCCCAAATTGTAAAATCGTCTTATCTATTGGCGATTTCGTTCCAATTCACTTTCCAAGTAATATTCGGCATGCTAATTACATTGCCGGTTGCCAAATTGCATTATCTCTTATAGTTTCCGAGATATGGACTATGGATAATTTACAACTTAGGCTCTGCTTCTAACTTGGGCCCAAATTGTAAGATGGTCTTATCTATTAGCGATTTCGTTCCAATTCACATTCCAAGTAATATTCGGCATGTTAATTAAATTGCCGGTTGCCAAATTATATTATCTCTTATAGTTTCCGAGATATGGACTATCGATAATTTACACCTTAGGCTCTGCTTCTAACTTGGGCCCAAATTGTAAAATGGTCTTATCTATTGGCGATTTCGTTCCAATTCACATTCCAAGTAATATTCGGCATGCTAATTACATTGCCGGTTGCCAAATTGAATTATCTCCTATAGTTTCCGAGATATGGACTATCGATAATTTACACCTTAGGCTCTGCTTCTAACTTGGGCCCAAATTGTAAAATGGTCTTACCTATTGGCGATTTCGTTCCAATTCACATTCCAAGTAATATTCGGCATGCTAATTACATTGCCGGTGGCCAAGTTGCATTATCTCTTATAGTTTCCGAGATATGGACTATCGATAATTTACACCTTAGGCTCTGTTTCTAACTTGGGCCCAAATTGTAAAATGGTCTTATCTATTGGCGATTTCGTTCCAATTCACATTCCAAGTAATATTCGGCATGCTAATTACATTGCCGGTTGCCAAATTGCATTATCTCTTATAGTTTCCGAGATATGGACTATCGATAATTTACACCTTAGGCTCTGCTTCTAACTTGGGCCCAAATTGTAAAATCGTCTTATCTATTGGCGATTTCGTTCTAATTCACATTCCAAGTAATATTCGGCATGCTAATTACATTGCCGATTGCCAAATTGCATTATCTCTTATAGTTTCCGAGATATGGACTATCGGTAATTTACACCTTAGGCTCTGCTTCTAACTTGGGCCCAAATTGTAAAATGGTCTTATCTTTTGGCGATTTCGTTCCAATTCACATTCCAAGTAATATCCCGCATGCTAATTACATTGCCGGTGGCCAAGTTGCATTATCTCTTATAGTTTCCGAGATATGGACTATCGATAATTTACACCTTAGGCTCTGCTTCTAACTTGGGCCCAAATGGTAAAATGGTCTTACCTATTGGCGATTTCGTTCCAATTCACATTCCAAGTAATATTCGGCATGCTAATTACATTGCCGGTTGCCAAATTGCATTATCTCTTATAGTTTCCGAGATATGGACTATCGATAATTTACACCTTAGGCTCTGCTTCTAACTTGGGCCCAAATAGTAAAATGGTCTTATCTATTGGCGATTTCGTTCCAATTCACATTCCAAGTAATATTCGGCATGCTAATTACATTGCCGGTTGCGAAATTGCATTATCTCTTATAGTTTCCGAGATATGGACTATCGATAATTTACACCTTAGGCTCTGCTTCTAACTTGGGCCCAAATTGTAAAATGGTCTTATCTATTGGCGATTTCGTTCCAATTCACACTCCAAGTAATATTCGGCATGCTAATTACATTGCCGGTTGCCAAATTGCATTATCTCATATAGTTTCCGAGATATGGACTATCGATAATTTACACCTTAGGCTCTGCTTCTAACTTGGGCCCAAATTGTAAAATGGTCTTATCTATTGACGATTTCGTTCCAATTCACATTCCAAGTAATATTCGGCATGCTAATTACATTGCCGGTTGGCAAATTGCATTATCTCTTATAGTTTCCGAGATATGGACTATCGATAATTTACACCTTAGGCTCTGCTTCTAACTTGGGCCCAAATTGTAAAATGGTCTTATCTATTGGCGATTTCGTTCCAATTCACATTCCAAGTAGTATTCGGCATGCTAATTACATTGCCGGTTGCCAAATTGCATTGTCTCTTATAGTTTCCGAGATATGGACTATCGATAATTTACACCTTAGGCTCTGCTTCTAACTTGGGCCCAAATTGTAAAATGGTCTTATCTATTGGCGATTTCGTTCCAATTCACATTCCAAGTAATATTCGGCATGCTAATTACATTGCCGGTTGCCAAATTGCATTATCTCTTATAGTTTCCGAGATATGGACTATCGATAATTTACACCTTAGGCTCTGCTTCTAACTTGGGCCCAAATTGTAAAATGGTCTTATCTATTGGCGATTTCGTTCCAATTCACATTCCAAGTAATATTCGGCATGCTAATTACATTGCCGGTTGCCAAATTGCATTATCTCATATAGTTTCCGAGATATGGACTATCGATAATTTACACCTTAGGCTCTGCTTCTAACTTGGGCCCAAATTGTAAAATGGTCTTATCTATTGGCGATTTCGTTCCAATTCACATTCCAAGTAATATTCGGCATGCTAATTACATTGCCAGTTGCCAAATTGCATTATCTCTTATAGTTTCCGAGATATGGACTATGGATAATTTACAACTTAGGCTCTGCTTCTAACTTGGGCCCAAATTGTAAGATGGTCTTATCTATTGGCGATTTCGTTCCAATTCACATTCCAAGTAATATTCGGCATGTTAATTAAATTGCCGGTTGCCAAATTATATTATCTCTTATAGTTTCCGAGATATGGACTATCGATAATTTACACCTTAGGCTCTGCTTCTAACTTGGGCCCAAATTGTAAAATGGTCTTATCTATTGGCGATTTCGTTCCAATTCACATTCCAAGTAATATTCGGCATGCTAATTACATTGCCGGTTGCCAAATTGCATTATCTCATATAGTTTCCGAGATATGGACTATCGATAATTTACACCTTAGGCTCTGCTTCTAACTTGGGCCCAAATTGTAAAATCGTCTTATCTATTGGCGATTTCGTTCCAATTCACTTTCCAAGTAATATTCGGCATGCTAATTACATTGCCGGTTGCCAAATTGCATTATCTCTTATAGTTTCCGAGATATGGACTATCGATAATTTACACCTTAGGCTCTGCTTCTAACTTGGGCCCAAATTGTAAAATGGTCTTATCTATTGGCGATTTCGTTCCAATTCACATTCCAAGTAATATTCGGCATGCTAATTACATTGCCGGTTGCCAAATTGAATTATCTCCTATAGTTTCCGAGATATGGACTATCGATAATTTACACCTTAGGCTCTGCTTCTAACTTGGGCCCAAATTGTAAAATGGTCTTACCTATTGGCGATTTCGTTCCAATTCACATTCCAAGTAATATTCGGCATGCTAATTACATTGCCGGTGGCCAAGTTGCATTATCTCTTATAGTTTCCGAGATATGGACTATCGATAATTTACACCTTAGGCTCTGTTTCTAACTTGGGCCCAAATTGTAAAATGGTCTTATCTATTGGCGATTTCGTTCCAATTCACATTCCAAGTAATATTCGGCATGCTAATTACATTGCCGGTTGCCAAATTGCATTATCTCTTATAGTTTCCGAGATATGGACTATCGATAATTTACACCTTAGGCTCTGCTTCTAACTTGGGCCCAAATTGTAAAATCGTCTTATCTATTGGCGATTTCGTTCTAATTCACATTCCAAGTAATATTCGGCATGCTAATTACATTGCCGATTGCCAAATTGCATTATCTCTTATAGTTTCCGAGATATGGACTATCGGTAATTTACACCTTAGGCTCTGCTTCTAACTTGGGCCCAAATTGTAAAATGGTCTTATCTTTTGGCGATTTCGTTCCAATTCACATTCCAAGTAATATCCCGCATGCTAATTACATTGCCGGTTGCCAAATTGAATTATCTCTTATAGTTTCCGAGATATGGACTATCGATAATTTACATCTTAGGCTCTGCTTCTAACTTGGGCCCAAATTGTAAAATGGTCTTACCTATTGGCGATTTCGTTCCAATTCACATTCCAAGTAATATTCGGCATGCTAATTACATTGCCGGTTGCCAAATTGCATTATCTCTTATAGTTTCCGAGATATGGACTATCGATAATTTACACCTTAGGCTCTGCTTCTAACTTGGGCCCAAATTGTAAAATCGTCTTATCTATTGGCGATTTCGTTCTAATTCACATTCCAAGTAATATTCGGCATGCTAATTACATTGCCGATTGCCAAATTGCATTATCTCTTATAGTTTCCGAGATATGGACTATCGGTAATTTACACCTTAGGCTCTGCTTCTAACTTGGGCCCAAATTGTAAAATGGTCTTATCTATTGGCGATTTCGTTCCAATTCACATTCCAAGTAATATCCCGCATGCTAATTACATTGCCGGTTGCCAAATTGAATTATCTCTTATAGTTTCCGAGATATGGACTATCGATAATTTACATCTTAGGCTCTGCTTCTAACTTGGGCCCAAATTGTAAAATGGTCTTAAATATTGGCGATTTCGTTCCAATTCACATTCCAAGTAATATTCGGCATGCTAATTACATTGCCGGTTGCCAAATTGCATTATCTCTTATAGTTTCCGAGATATGGACTATCGATAATTTACACCTTAGGCTCTGCTTCTAACTTGGGCCCAAATTGTAAAATGGTCTTATCTATTGGCGATTTCGTTCCAATTCACATTCCAAGTAATATTCGGCATGCTAATTACATTGCCGGTTGCCAAATTGCATTATCTCTTATAGTTTCCGAGATATGGACTATCGATAATTTACATCTTAGGCTCTGCTTCTAACTTGGGCCCAAATTGTAAAATGATCTTATCTATTGGCGATTTCGTTCCAATTCACATTCCAAGTAATATTCGGCATGCTAATTACATTGCCGGTTGCCAAATTGCATTATCTCTTATAGTTTCCCAGATATGGACTATCGATAATTTACACCTTAGGCTCTGCTTCTAACTTGGGCCCAAATTGTAAAATGGTCTTATCTATTGCCGATTTCGTTCCAATTCACATTCCAAGTAATATTCGGCATGCTAATTACATTGCCGGTTGCCAAATTGCATTATCTCTTATAGTTTCCGAGATATGGACTATGGATAATTTACACCTTAGGCTCTGCTTCTAACTTGGGCCCAAATTGTAAAATGGTCTTATCTATTGCCGATTTCGTTCCAATTCACATTCCAAGTAATATTCGGCATGCTAATTACATTGCCGGTTGCCAAATTGCATTATCTCTTATAGTTTCCGAGATATGAACTATCGATAATTTACACCTTAGGCTCTGCTTCTAACTTGGGCCCAAATTGTAAAATGGTCTTATCTATTGGCGATTTCGTTCCAATTCACATTCCAAGTAATATTCGGCATGCTAATTACATTGCCGGTTGCCAAATTGCATTATCTCTTATAGTTTCCGAGATATGGACTATCGATAATTTACACCTTAGGCTCTGCTTCTAACTTGGGCCCAAATTGTAAAATGGTCTTATCTATTGGCGATTTCGTTCCAATTCACATTCCAAGTAATATTCGGCATGCTAATTACATTGCCGGTTGCCAAATTGCATTATCTCATATAGTTTCCGAGATATGGACTATCGATAATTTACACCTTAGGCTCTGCTTCTAACTTGGGCCCAAATTGTAAAATGGTCTTATCTATTGGCGATTTCGTTCCAATTCACATTCCAAGTAATATTCGGCATGCTAATTACATTGCCGGTTGGCAAATTGCATTATCTCTTATAGTTTCCGAGATATGGACTATCGATAATTTACACCTTAGGCTCTGCTTCTAACTTGGGCCCAAATTGTAAAATGGTCTTATCTATTGGCGATTTCGTTCCAATTCACATTCCAAGTAGTATTCGGCATGCTAATTACATTGCCGGTTGCCAAATTGCATTGTCTCTTATAGTTTCCGAGATATGGACTATCGATAATTTACACCTTAGGCTCTGCTTCTAACTTGGGCCCAAATTGTAAAATGGTCTTATCTATTGGCGATTTCGTTCCAATTCACATTCCAAGTAATATTCGGCATGCTAATTACATTGCCAGTTGCCAAATTGCATTATCTCTTATAGTTTCCGAGATATGGACTATGGATAATTTACAACTTAGGCTCTGCTTCTAACTTGGGCCCAAATTGTAAAATGGTCTTATCTATTGGCGATTTCGTTCCAATTCACATTCCAAGTAATATTCGGCATGTTAATTAAATTGCCGATTGCCAAATTGCATTATCTCTTATAGTTTCCGAGATATGGACTATCGATAATTTACACCAAAGGCTCTGCTTCTAACTTGGGCCCAAATTGTAAAATCGTCTTATCTATTATCGATTTCGTTCCAATTCACTTTCCAAGTATTATTCGGCATGCTAATTACATTGCCGGTTGCCAAATTGCATTATCTCTTATAGTTTCCGAGATATGGACTATCGATAATTTACACCTTAGGCTCTGCTTCTAACTTGGGCCCAAATTGTAAAATGGTCTTACCTATTGGCGATTTCGTTCCAATTCACATTCCAAGTAATATTCGGCATGCTAATTACATTGCCGGTGGCCAAGTTGCATTATCTCTTATAGTTTCCGAGATATGGACTATCGATAATTTACACCTTAGGCTCTGCTTCTAACTTGGGCCCAAATTGTAAAATGGTCTTATCTATTGGCGATTTCGTTCCAATTCACATTCCAAGTAATATTCGGCATGCTAATTACATTGCCGGTTGCCAAATTGCATTATCTCTTATAGTTTCCGAGATATGGACTATCGATAATTTACACCTTAGGCTCTGCTTCTAACTTGGGCCCAAATTGTAAAATGGTCTTATCTATTGGCGATTTCGTTCCAATTCACATTCCAAGTAATATTCGGCATGCTAATTACATTGCCGGTTGCGAAATTGCATTATCTCTTATAGTTTCCGAGATATGGACTATCGATAATTTACACCTTAGGCTCTGCTTCTAACTTGGGCCCAAATTGTAAAATGGTCTTATCTATTGGCGATTTCGTTCCAATTCACATTCCAAGTAATATTCGGCATGCTAATTACATTGCCGGTTGCCAAATTGCATTATCTCTTATAGTTTCCGAGATATGGACTATCGATAATTTACACCTTAGGCTCTGTTTCTAACTTGGGCCCAAATTGTAAAATGGTCTTATCTATTGGCGATTTCGTTCCAATTCACATTCCAAGTAATATTCGGCATGCTAATTACATTGCCGGTTGCCAAATTGCATTATCTCTTATAGTTTCCGAGATATGGACTATCGGTAATTTACACCTTAGGCTCTGCTTCTAACTTGGGCCCAAATTGTAAAATGGTCTTATATATTGGCGATTTCGTTCCAATTCACATTCCAAGTAATATCCCGCATGCTAATTACATTGCCGGTTGCCAAATTGAATTATCTCTTATAGTTTCCGAGATATGGACTATCGATAATTTACATCTTAGGCTCTGCTTCTAACTTGGGCCCAAATTGTAAAATGGTCTTACCTATTGGCGATTTCGTTCCAATTCACATTCCAAGTAATATTCGGCATGCTAATTACATTGCCGGTTGCCAAATTGCATTATCTCTTATAGTTTCCGAGATATGGACTATCGATAATTTACACCTTAGGCTCTGCTTCTAACTTGGGCCCAAATTGTAAAATGGTCTTATCTATTGGCGATTTCGTTCCAATTTACATTCCAAGTAATATTCGGCATGCTAATTACATTGCCGGTTGCCAAATTGCATTATCTCTTATAGTTTCCGAGATATGGACTATCGATAATTTACATCTTAGGCTCTGCTTCTAACTTGGGCCCAAATTGTAAAATGATCTTATCTATTGGCGATTTCGTTCCAATTCACACTCCAAGTAATATTCGGCATGCTAATTACATTGCCGGTTGCCAAATTGCATTATCTCTTATAGTTTCCCAGATATGGACTATCGATAATTTACACCTTAGGCTCTGCTTCTAACTTGGGCCCAAATTGTAAAATGGTCTTATCTATTGCCGATTTCGTTCCAATTCACATTCCAAGTAATATTCGGCATGCTAATTACATTGCCGGTTGCCAAATTGCATTAGCTCTTATAGTTTCCGAGATATGGACTATCGATAATTTACACCTTAGGCTCTGCTTCTAACTTGGGCCCAAATTTTAAAATGGTCTTATCTATTGGCGATTTCGTTCCAATTCACATTCCAAGTAATATTCGGCATGCTAATTACATTGCCGGTTGCCAAATTGCATTATCTCTTGTAGTTTCCGAGATATGGACTATCGATAATTTACACCTTAGGCTCTGCTTCTAACTTGAGCCCAAATTGTAAAATCGCCTTATCTATAGGCGATTTCGTTCCAATTCACATTCCAAGTAATATTCGGCATGCTAATTACATTGCCGGTTGCCAAATTGCATTATCTCTTATAGTTTCCGAGATATGGACTATCGATAATTTACACCTTAGGCTCTGCTTCTAACTTGGGCCCAAATTGTAAAATGGTCTTATCTATTGGCGATTTCGTTCCAATTCACATTCCAAGTAATATCCGGCATGCTAATTAGATTGCCGGTTGCCAAATTGAATTATCTCTTATAGTTTCCGAGATATGGACTATCGATAATTTGCACCTTAGGCTCTGCTTCTAACTTGGGCCCAAATTGTAAAATGGTCTTACCTATTGGCGATTTCGTTCCAATTCACATTCCAAGTAATATTCGGCATGCTAATTACATTGCCGGTTGCCAAATTGCATTATCTCTTATAGTTGCCGAGATATGGACTATCGATAATTTACACCTTAGGCTCTGCTTCTAACTTGCTCCCAAATTGTAAAATGGTCTTATCTATTGGCGATTTCGTTCCAATTCACTCTCCAAGTAATATTCGGCATGCTAATTACATTGCCGGTTGCCAAATTGCATTATCTCTTATAGTTTCCGAGATATGGACTATCGATAATTTACACCTTAGGCTCTGCTTCTAACTTGGGCCCAAATTGTAAAATGGTCTTATCTATCGGCGATTTCGTTCCAATTCACTTTCCAAGTAATATTCGGCATGCTAATTACATTGCCGGTTGCCAAATTGCATTATCTCTTATAGTTTCCGAGATATGGACTATAGATAATTTACACCTTAGGCTCTGCTTCTAACTTGGGCCCAAATTGTAAAATGGTCTTATCTATTGGCGATTTCTTTCCAATTCACTATCCAAGTAATATTCGGCATGCTAATTACATTGCCGGTTGCCAAATTGCATTATCTCTTATAGTTTCCGAGATATGGACGATCGATAATTTACACCTTAGGCTCTGCTTCTAACTTGGGCCCAAATTGTAAAATGGTCTTACCTATTGGCGATTTCGTTCCAATTCACATTCCAAGTAATATTCGGCATGCTAATTACATTGCCGGTGGCCAAGTTGCATTATCTCTTATAGTTTCCGAGATATGGACTATCGATAATTTACACCTTAGGCTCTGCTTCTAACTTGGGCCCAAATTGTAAAATGGTCTTATCTATTGGCGATTTCGTTCCAATTCACATTCCAAGTAATATTCGGCATGCTAATTACATTGCCGGTTGCCAAATTGCATTATCTCTTATAGTTTCCGAGATATGGACTATCGATAATTTACACCTTAGGCTCTGCTTCTAACTTGGGCCCAAATTGTAAAATGGTCTTATCTATTGGCGATTTCGTTCCAATTCACATTCCAAGTAATATTCGGCATGCTAATTACATTGCCGGTTGCGAAATTGCATTATCTCTTATAGTTTCCGAGATATGGACTATCGATAATTTACACCTTAGGCTCTGCTTCTAACTTGGGCCCAAATTGTAAAATGGTCTTATCTATTGGCGATTTCGTTCCAATTCACATTCCAAGTAATATTCGGCATGCTAATTACATTGCCGGTTGCCAAATTGCATTATCTCTTATAGTTTCCGAGATATGGACTATCGATAATTTACACCTTAGGCTCTGTTTCTAACTTGGGCCCAAATTGTAAAATGGTCTTATCTATTGGCGATTTCGTTCCAATTCACATTCCAAGTAATATTCGGCATGCTAATTACATTGCCGGTTGCCAAATTGCATTATCTCTTATAGTTTCCGAGATATGGACTATCGGTAATTTACACCTTAGGCTCTGCTTCTAACTTGGGCCCAAATTGTAAAATGGTCTTATATATTGGCGATTTCGTTCCAATTCACATTCCAAGTAATATCCCGCATGCTAATTACATTGCCGGTTGCCAAATTGAATTATCTCTTATAGTTTCCGAGATATGGACTATCGATAATTTACATCTTAGGCTCTGCTTCTAACTTGGGCCCAAATTGTAAAATGGTCTTACCTATTGGCGATTTCGTTCCAATTCACATTCCAAGTAATATTCGGCATGCTAATTACATTGCCGGTTGCCAAATTGCATTATCTCTTATAGTTTCCGAGATATGGACTATCGATAATTTACACCTTAGGCTCTGCTTCTAACTTGGGCCCAAATTGTAAAATGGTCTTATCTATTGGCGATTTCGTTCCAATTTACATTCCAAGTAATATTCGGCATGCTAATTACATTGCCGGTTGCCAAATTGCATTATCTCTTATAGTTTCCGAGATATGGACTATCGATAATTTACATCTTAGGCTCTGCTTCTAACTTGGGCCCAAATTGTAAAATGATCTTATCTATTGGCGATTTCGTTCCAATTCACACTCCAAGTAATATTCGGCATGCTAATTACATTGCCGGTTGCCAAATTGCATTATCTCTTATAGTTTCCCAGATATGGACTATCGATAATTTACACCTTAGGCTCTGCTTCTAACTTGGGCCCAAATTGTAAAATGGTCTTATCTATTGCCGATTTCGTTCCAATTCACATTCCAAGTAATATTCGGCATGCTAATTACATTGCCGGTTGCCAAATTGCATTAGCTCTTATAGTTTCCGAGATATGGACTATCGATAATTTACACCTTAGGCTCTGCTTCTAACTTGGGCCCAAATTTTAAAATGGTCTTATCTATTGGCGATTTCGTTCCAATTCACATTCCAAGTAATATTCGGCATGCTAATTACATTGCCGGTTGCCAAATTGCATTATCTCTTGTAGTTTCCGAGATATGGACTATCGATAATTTACACCTTAGGCTCTGCTTCTAACTTGAGCCCAAATTGTAAAATCGCCTTATCTATAGGCGATTTCGTTCCAATTCACATTCCAAGTAATATTCGGCATGCTAATTACATTGCCGGTTGCCAAATTGCATTATCTCTTATAGTTTCCGAGATATGGACTATCGATAATTTACACCTTAGGCTCTGCTTCTAACTTGGGCCCAAATTGTAAAATGGTCTTATCTATTGGCGATTTCGTTCCAATTCACATTCCAAGTAATATCCGGCATGCTAATTAGATTGCCGGTTGCCAAATTGAATTATCTCTTATAGTTTCCGAGATATGGACTATCGATAATTTGCACCTTAGGCTCTGCTTCTAACTTGGGCCCAAATTGTAAAATGGTCTTACCTATTGGCGATTTCGTTCCAATTCACATTCCAAGTAATATTCGGCATGCTAATTACATTGCCGGTTGCCAAATTGCATTATCTCTTATAGTTGCCGAGATATGGACTATCGATAATTTACACCTTAGGCTCTGCTTCTAACTTGCTCCCAAATTGTAAAATGGTCTTATCTATTGGCGATTTCGTTCCAATTCACTCTCCAAGTAATATTCGGCATGCTAATTACATTGCCGGTTGCCAAATTGCATTATCTCTTATAGTTTCCGAGATATGGACTATCGATAATTTACACCTTAGGCTCTGCTTCTAACTTGGGCCCAAATTGTAAAATGGTCTTATCTATCGGCGATTTCGTTCCAATTCACTTTCCAAGTAATATTCGGCATGCTAATTACATTGCCGGTTGCCAAATTGCATTATCTCTTATAGTTTCCGAGATATGGACTATAGATAATTTACACCTTAGGCTCTGCTTCTAACTTGGGCCCAAATTGTAAAATGGTCTTATCTATTGGCGATTTCATTCCAATTCACTATCCAAGTAATATTCGGCATGCTAATTACATTGCCGGTTGCCAAATTGCATTATCTCTTATAGTTTCCGAGATATGGACGATCGATAATTTACACCTTAGGCTCTGCTTCTAACTTGGGCCCAAATTGTAAAATGGTCTTACCTATTGGCGATTTCGTTCCAATTCACATTCCAAGTAATATTCGGCATGCTAATTACATTGCCGATTGCCAAATTGCATTATCTCTTATAGTTTCCGAGATATGGACTATCGATAATTTACACCTTAGGCTCTGCTTCTAACTTGGGCCCAAATTGTAAAATGGTCTTATCTATTGGCGATTTCGTTCCAATTCACATTCCAAGTAATATTCGGCATGCTAATTACATTGCCGGTTGCCAAATTGCATTATCTCTTATAGTTTCCGAGATATGGACTATCGTTAATTTACACCTTAGGCTCTGCTTCTAACTTGGGCCCAAATTGTAAAATGGTCTTATCTATTGGCGATTTCGTTCCAATTCACATTCCAAGTAATATTCGGCATGCTAATTACATTGCCGGTTGCCAAATTGCATTATCTCTTATAGTTTCCGAGATATGGACTATCGATAATTTACACCTTAGGCTCTGTTTCTAACTTGGGCCCAAATTGTAAAATGGTCTTATCTATTGGCGATTTCGTTCCAATTCACATTCCAAGTAATATTCGGCATGCTAATTACATTGCCGGTTGCCAAATTGCATTATCTCTTATAGTTTCCGAGATATGGACTATCGATAATTTACATCTTAGGCTCTGCTTCTAACTTGGGCCCAAATTGTAAAATCGTCTTATCTATTGGGGATTTCGTTCTAATTCACATTCCAAGTAATATTCGGCATGCTAATTACGTTGCCGATTGCCAAATTGCATTATCTCTTATAGTTTCCGAGATATGGACTATCGGTAATTTACACCTTAGGCTCTGCTTCTAACTTGGGCCCAAATTGTAAAATGGTCTTATCTATTGGCGATTTCGTTCCAATTCACATTCCAAGTAATATCCCGCATGCTAATTACATTGCCGGTTGCCAAATTGAATTATCTCTTATAGTTTCCGAGATATGGACTATCGATAATTTACATCTTAGGCTCTGCTTCTAACTTGGGCCCAAATTGTAAAATGGTCTTACCTATTGGCGATTTCGTTCCAATTCACATTCCAAGTAATATTCGGCATGCTAATTACATTGCCGGTTGCCAAATTGCATTATCTCTTATAGTTTCCGAGATATGGACTATCGATTATTTACACCTTAGGCTCTGCTTCTAACTTGGGCCCAAATTGTAAAATGGTCTTATCTATTGGCGATTTCGTTCCAATTCACATTCCAAGTAATATTCGGCATGCTAATTACATTGCCGGTTGCCAAATTGCATTATCTCTTATAGTTTCCGAGATATGGACTATCGATAATTTACATCTTAGGCTCTGCTTCTAACTTGGGCCCAAATTGTAAAATGATCTTATCTATTGGCGATTTCGTTCCAATTCACATTCCAAGTAATATTCGGCATGCTAATTACATTGCCGGTTGCCAAATTGCATTATCTCTTATAGTTTCCCAGATATGGACTATCGATAATTTACACCTTAGGCTCTGCTTCTAACTTGGGCCCAAATTGTAAAATGGTCTTATCTATTGCCGATTTCGTTCCAATTCACATTCCAAGTAATATTCGGCATGCTAATTACATTGCCGGTTGCCAAATTGCATTATCTCTTATAGTTTCCTAGATATGGACTATCGATAATTTACACCTTAGGCTCTGCTTCTAACTTGGGCCCAAATTGTAAAATGGTCTTATCTATTGGCGATTTCATTCCAATTCACATTCCAAGTAATATTAGGCATGCTAATTACATTGCCGGTTGCCAAATTGCATTAGCTCTTATAGTTTCCGAGATATGGACTATCGATAATTTACACCTTAGGCTCTGCTTCTAACTTGGGCCCAAATCTTAAAATGTTCTTATCTATTGGCGATTTCGTTCCAATTCACATTCCAAGTAATATTCGGCATGCTAATTACATTGCCGGTTGCCAAATTGCATTATCTCTTGTAGTTTCCGAGATATGGACTATCGATAATTTACACCTTAGGCTCTGCTTCTAACTTGAGCCCAAATTGTAAAATCGCCTTATCTATAGGCGATTTCGTTCCAATTCACATTCCAAGTAATATTCGGCATGCTAATTACATTGCCGGTTGCCAAATTGCATTATCTCTTATAGTTTCTGAGATATGGACTATCGATAATTTACACCTTAGGCTCTGTTTCTAACTTGGGCCCAAATTGTAAAATGGTCTTATCTATTGGCGATTTCGTTCCAATTCACATTCCAAGTAATATCCGGCATGCTAATTACATTGCCGGTTGCCAAATTGAATTATCTCTTATAGTTTCCGAGATATGGACTATCGATAATTTACACCTTAGGCTCTGCTTCTAACTTGGGCCCAAATTGTAAAATGGTCTTACCTATTGGCGATTTCGTTCCAATTCACATTCCAAGTAATATTCGGCATGCTAATTACATTGCCGGTTGCCAAATTGCATTATCTCTTATAGTTGCCGAGATATGGACTATCGATAATTTACACCTTAGGCTCTGCTTCTAACTTGGGCCCAAATTGTAAAATGGTCTTATCTATTGGCGATTTCGTTCCAATTCACTTTCCAAGTAATATTCGGCATGCTAATTACATTGCCGGTTGCCAAATTGCATTATCTCTTATAGTTTCCGAGATATGGACTATCGATAATTTACACCTTAGGCTCTGCTTCTAACTTGGGCCCAAATTGTAAAATGGTCTTATCTATCGGCGATTTCGTTCCAATTCACTTTCCAAGTAATATTCGGCATGCTAATTACATTGCCGGTTGCCAAATTGCATTATCTCTTATAGTTTCCGAGATATGGACTATAGATAATTTACACCTTAGGCTCTGCTTCTAACTTGGGCCCAAATTGTAAAATGGTCTTATCTATTGGCGATTTCTTTCCAATTCACTATCCAAGTAATATTCGGCATGCTAATTACATTGCCGGTTGCCAAATTGCATTATCTCTTATAGTTTCCGAGATATGGACGATCGATAATTTACACCTTAGGCTCTGCTTCTAACTTGGGCCCAAATTGTAAAATGGTCTTACCTATTGGCGATTTCGTTCCAATTCACATTCCAAGTAATATTCGGCATGCTAATTACATTGCCGATTGCCAAATTGCATTATCTCTTATAGTTTCCGAGATATGGACTATCGATAATTTACACCTTAGGCTCTGCTTCTAACTTGGGCCCAAATTGTAAAATGGTCTTATCTATTAGCGATTTCGTTCCAATTCACATTCCAAGTAATATTCGGCATGCTAATTACATTGCCGGTTGCCAAATTGCATTATCTCTTATAGTTTCCGAAATATGGACTATCGATAATTTACACCTTAGGCTCTGCTTCTAACTGGGGCCCAAATTGTAAAATGGTCTTATCTATTGGCGATTTCGTTCCAATTCACACTCCAAGTAATATTCGGCATGCTAATTACATTGCCGGTTGCGAAATTGCATTATCTCTTATAGTTTCCGAGATATGGACTATCAATAATTTACACCTTAGGCTCTGCTTCTAACTTGGGCCCAAATTGTAAAATGGTCTTATCTATTGGCGATTTCGTTCCAATTCACATTCCAAGTAATATTCGGCATGCTAATTACATTGCCGGTTGCCAAATTGCATTATCTCTTATAGTTTCCGAGATATGGACTATCGATAATTTACACCTTAGGCTCTGCTTCTAACTTGGGCTAAAATTGTAAAATGGTCTTATCTATTGGCGATTTCGTTCCAATTCACCTTCCAAGTAATATTCGGCATGCTAATTACATTGCCGGTTGCCAAATTGCATTATCTCTTATAGTTTCCGAGATATGGACTATCGATAATTTACACCTTAGGCTCTGCTTCTAACTTGGGCCCAAATTGTAAAATGGTCTTATCTATTGGCGATTTCGTTCCAATTCACATTCCAAGTAATATTCGGCATGCTAATTACATTGCCGGTTGCCAAATTGCATTATCTCTTATAGTTTCCGAGATATGGACTATCGATAATTTACACCTTAGGCTCTGCTTCTAACTTGGGCCCAAATTGTAAAATGGTCTTCTCTATTGGCGATTTCGTTCCAATTCACATTCCAAGTAATATTCGGCATGCTAATTACATTGCCGGTTGCCAAATTGCATTATCTCTTATAGTTTCCGAGATATGGACTATCGATAATTTACACCTTAGGCTCTGCTTCTAACTTGGGCCCAAATTGTAAAATGGTCTTATCTATTGGCGATTTCGTTCCAATTCACATTCCAAGTAATATCCGGCATGCTAATTACATTGCCGGTTGCCAAATTGAATTATCTCTTATAGTTTCCGAGATATGGACTATCGATAATTTACACCTTAGGCTCTGCTTCTAACTTGGGCCCAAATTGTAAAATGGTCTTACCTATTGGCGATTTCGTTCCAATTCACATTCCAAGTAATATTCGGCATGCTAATTACATTGCCGGTTGCCAAATTGCATTATCTCTTATAGTTTCCGAGATATGGACTATCGATAATTTACACCTTAGGCTCTGCTTCTAACTTGGGCCCAAATTGTAAAATGGTCTTATCTATTGGCGATTTCGTTCCAATTCACATTCCAAGTAATATTCGGCATGCTAATTACATTGCCGGTTGCCAAATTGCATTATCTCTTATAGTTTCCGAGATATGGACTATCGATAATTTACACCTTAGGCTCTGCTTCTAACTTGGGCCCAAATTGTAAAATGGTCTTACCTATTGGCGATTTCGTTCCAATTCACATTCCAAGTAATATTCGGCATGCTAATTACATTGCCGATTGCCAAATTGCATTATCTCTTATAGTTTCCGAGATATGGATTATCGATAATTTACACCTTAGGCTCTGCTTCTAACTTGGGCCCAAATTGTAAAATGGTCTTATCTATTGGCGATTTCGTTCCAATTCACATTCCAAGTAATATTCGGCATGCTAATTACATTGCCGGTTGCCAAATTGCATTATCTCTTATAGTTTCCGAGATATGGACTATCGATAATTTACACCTTAGGCTCTGCTTCTAACTTGGGCCCAAATTGTAAAATGGTCTTATCTATTGGCGATTTCGTTCCAATTCACACTCCAAGTAATATTCGGCATGCTAATTACATTGCCGGTTGCGAAATTGCATTATCTCTTATAGTTTCCGAGATATGGACTATCAATAATTTACACCTTAGGCTCTGCTTCTAACTTGGGCCCAAATTGTAAAATGGTCTTATCTATTGGCGATTTCGTTCCAATTCACATTCCAAGTAATATTCGGCATGCTAATTACATTGCCGGTTGCCAAATTGCATTATCTCTTATAGTTTCCGAGATATGGACTATCGATAATTTACACCTTAGGCTCTGCTTCTAACTTGGGCCCAAATTGTAAAATGGTCTTATCTATTGGCGATTTCGTTCCAATTCACTTTCCAAGTAATATTCAGCATGCTAATTACATTGCCGGTTGCCAAATTGCATTATCTCTTATAGTTTCCGAGATATGGACTATCGATATTTTACACCTTAGGCTCTGCTTCTAACTTGGGCCCAAATTGTAAAATGGTCTTATCTATTGGCTATTTCGTTCCAAATCACATTCCAAGTAATATTCGGCATGCTAATTACATTGCCGGTTGCCAAATTGCATTATCTCTTATAGTTTCCGAGATATGGACTATCGATAATTTACACCTTAGGCTCTGCTTCTAACTTGGGCCCAAATTGTAAAATGGTCTTCTCTATTGGCGATTTCGTTCCAATTCACATTCCAAGTAATATTCGGCATGCTAATTACATTGCCGGTTGCCAAATTGCATTATCTCTTATAGTTTCCGAGATATGGACTATCGATAATTTACACCTTAGGCTCTGCTTCTAACTTGGGCCCATATTGTAAAATGGTCTTATCTATTGGCGATTTCGTTCCAATTCACATTCCAAGTAATATTCGGCATGCTAATTACATTGCCGGTTGCCAAATTGCATTATCTCTTATAGTTTCCGAGATATGGACTATCGATAATTTACACCTTAGGCTCTGCTTCTAACTTGGGCCCAAATTGTAAAATCGTCATATCTATTGGCGATTTCGTTCCAATTTACATTCCAAGTAATATTCGGCATGCTAATTACATTGCCGGTTGCCAAATTGCATTATCTCTTATAGTTTCCGAGATATGGACTATCGGTAATTTACGCCTTAGGCTCAGCTTCTAACTTGTGCCCAATTGTAAAATGGTCTTATCTATTGGCGATTTCGTTCCAATTCACATTCCAAGTAATATCCGGCATGCTAATTACATTGCCGGTTGCCAAATTGAATTATCTCTTATAGTTTCCGAGATATGGACTATCGATAATTTACACCTTAGGCTCTGCTTCTAACTTGGGCCCAAATTGTAAAATGGTCTTACCTATTGGCGATTTCGTTCCAATTCACATTCCAAGTAATATTCGGCATGCTAATTACATTGCCGGTTGCCAAATTGCATTATCTCTTATAGTTTCCGAGATATGGACTATCGATAATTTACACATTAGGCTCTGCTTCTAACTTGGGCCCAAATCGTAAAATGGTCTTATCTATTGGCGATTTCGTTCTAATTCACATTCCAAGTAATATTCGGCATGCTAATTACATTGCCGGTTGCCAAATTGCATTATCTCTTATAGTTTCCGAGATATGGACTATCGATAATTTACATCTTAGGCTCTGCTTCTAACTTGGGCCCAAATTGTAAAATGGTCTTATCTATTGGCGATTTCGTTCCAATTCACATTCCAAGTAATATTCGGCATGCTAATTACATTGCCGGTTGCCAAATTGCATTATCTCTTATAGTTTCCGAGATATGGACTATCGATAATTTACACCTTAGGCTCTGCTTCTAACTTGGGCCCAAATTGTAAAATGGTCTTATCTATTGCCGATTTCGTTCCAATTCACATTCCAAGTAATATTCGGCAGGCTAACTACATTGCCGGTTGCCAAATTGCATTATCTCTTATAGTTTCCGAGATATGGACTATCGATAATTTACACCTTAGGCTCTGCTTCTAACTTGGGCCCAAATTGTAAAATGGTCTTATCTATTGGCAATTTCATTCCAATTCACATTCCAAGTAATATTCGGCATGCTAATTACATTGCCGGTTGCCAAATTGCATTATCTCTTATAGTTTCCGAGATATGGACTATCGATAATTTACATCTTAGGCTCTGCTTCTAACTTGGGCCCAAATTGTAAAATGGTCTTATCTATTGGCGATTTCGTTCCAATTCACATTCCAAGTAATATTCGGCATGCTAATTACATTGCCGGTTGCCAAATTGCATTATCTCTTATAGTTTCCGAGATATGGACTATCGATAATTTACATCTTAGGCTCTGCTTCTAACTTGGGCCCAAATTGTAAAATGGTCTTATCTATTGGCGATTTCGTTCCAATTCACATTCCAAGTAATATTCGGCATGCTAATTACATTGCCGGTTGCCAAATTGCATTATCTCTTATAGTTTCCGAGATATGGACTATCGATAATTTACATCTTAGGCTCTGCTTCTAACTTGGGCCCAAATTGTAAAATGGTCTTATCTATTGGCGATTTCGTTCCAATTCACATTCCAAGTAATATTCGGCATGCTAATTACATTGCCGGTTGCCAAATTGCATTATCTCTTATAGTTTCCGAGATATGGACTATCGATAATTTACACCTTAGGCTCTGCTTCTAACTTGGGCCCAAATTGTAAAATGGTCTTATCTATTGCCGATTTCGTTCCAATTCACATTCCAAGTAATATTCGGCAGGCTAACTACATTGCCGGTTGCCAAATTGCATTATCTCTTATAGTTTCCGAGATATGGACTATCGATAATTTACACCTTAGGCTCTGCTTCTAACTTGGGCCCAAATTGTAAAATGGTCTTATCTATTGGCGATTTCGTTCCAATTCACATTCCAAGTAATATTCGGCATGCTAATTACATTGCCGGTTGCCAAATTGCATTATCTCTTATAGTTTCCGAGATATGGACTATCGATAATTTACACCTTAGGCTCTGCTTCTAACTTGGGCCCAAATTGTAAAATGGTCTTCTCTATTGGCGATTTAGTTCCAATTCACATTCCAAGTAATATTCGGCATGCTAATTACATTGCCGGTTGCCAAATTGCATTATCTCTTATAGTTTCCGAGATATGGACTATCGATAATTTACACCTTAGGCTCTGCTTCTAACTTGGGCCCAAATTGTAAAATGGTCTTATCTATTGGCGATTTCGTTCCAATTCACATTCCAAGTAATATCCGGCATGCTAATTACATTGCCGGTTGCCAAATTGAATTATCTCTTATAGTTTCCGAGATATGGACTATCGATAATTTACACCTTAGGCTCTGCTTCTAACTTGGGCCCAAATTGTAAAATGGTCTTACCTATTGGCGATTTCGTTCCAATTCACATTCCAAGTAATATTCGGCATGCTAATTACATTGCCGGTTGCCAAATTGCATTATCTCTTATAGTTTCCGAGATATGGACTATCGATAATTTACACCTTAGGCTCTGCTTCTAACTTGGGCCCAAATTGTAAAATGGTCTTATCTATTGGCGATTTCGTTCCAATTCACATTCCAAGTAATATTCGGCATGCTAATTACATTGCCGGTTGCCAAATTGCATTATCTCTTATAGTTTCCGAGATATGGACTATCGATAATTTACACCTTAGGCTCTGCTTCTAACTTGGGCCCAAATTGTAAAATGGTCTTACCTATTGGCGATTTCGTTCCAATTCACATTCCAAGTAATATTCGGCATGCTAATTACATTGCCGATTGCCAAATTGCATTATCTCTTATAGTTTCCGAGATATGGATTATCGATAATTTACACCTTAGGCTCTGCTTCTAACTTGGGCCCAAATTGTAAAATGGTCTTATCTATTGGCGATTTCGTTCCAATTCACATTCCAAGTAATATTCGGCATGCTAATTACATTGCCGGTTGCCAAATTGCATTATCTCTTATAGTTTCCGAGATATGGACTATCGATAATTTACACCTTAGGCTCTGCTTCTAACTTGGGCCCAAATTGTAAAATGGTCTTATCTATTGGCGATTTCGTTCCAATTCACACTCCAAGTAATATTCGGCATGCTAATTACATTGCCGGTTGCGAAATTGCATTATCTCTTATAGTTTCCGAGATATGGACTATCAATAATTTACACCTTAGGCTCTGCTTCTAACTTGGGCCCAAATTGTAAAATGGTCTTATCTATTGGCGATTTCGTTCCAATTCACATTCCAAGTAATATTCGGCATGCTAATTACATTGCCGGTTGCCAAATTGCATTATCTCTTATAGTTTCCGAGATATGGACTATCGATAATTTACACCTTAGGCTCTGCTTCTAACTTGGGCCCAAATTGTAAAATGGTCTTATCTATTGGCGATTTCGTTCCAATTCACTTTCCCAGTAATATTCAGCATGCTAATTACATTGCCGGTTGCCAAATTGCATTATCTCTTATAGTTTCCGAGATATGGACTATCGATATTTTACACCTTAGGCTCTGCTTCTAACTTGGGCCCAAATTGTAAAATGGTCTTATCTATTGGCTATTTCGTTCCAATTCACATTCCAAGTAATATTCGGCATGCTAATTACATTGCCGGTTGCCAAATTGCATTATCTCTTATAGTTTCCGAGATATGGACTATCGATAATTTACACCTTAGGCTCTGCTTCTAACTTGGGCCCAAATTGTAAAATGGTCTTCTCTATTGGCGATTTCGTTCCAATTCACATTCCAAGTAATATTCGGCATGCTAATTACATTGCCGGTTGCCAAATTGCATTATCTCTTATAGTTTCCGAGATATGGACTATCGATAATTTACACCTTAGGCTCTGCTTCTAACTTGGGCCCATATTGTAAAATGGTCTTATCTATTGGCGATTTCGTTCCAATTCACATTCCAAGTAATATTCGGCATGCTAATTACATTGCCGGTTGCCAAATTGCATTATCTCTTATAGTTTCCGAGATATGGACTATCGATAATTTACACCTTAGGCTCTGCTTCTAACTTGGGCCCAAATTGTAAAATCGTCATATCTATTGGCGATTTCGTTCCAATTTACATTCCAAGTAATATTCGGCATGCTAATTACATTGCCGGTTGCCAAATTGCATTATCTCTTATAGTTTCCGAGATATGGACTATCGGTAATTTACACCTTAGGCTCAGCTTCTAACTTGTGCCCAATTGTAAAATGGTCTTATCTATTGGCGATTTCGTTCCAATTCACATTCCAAGTAATATCCGGCATGCTAATTACATTGCCGGTTGCCAAATTGAATTATCTCTTATAGTTTCCGAGATATGGACTATCGATAATTTACACCTTAGGCTCTGCTTCTAACTTGGGCCCAAATTGTAAAATGGTCTTACCTATTGGCGATTTCGTTCCAATTCACATTCCAAGTAATATTCGGCATGCTAATTACATTGCCGGTTGCCAAATTGCATTATCTCTTATAGTTTCCGAGATATGGACTATCGATAATTTACACATTAGGCTCTGCTTCTAACTTGGGCCCAAATTGTAAAATGGTCTTATCTATTGGCGATTTCGTTCCAATTCACATTCCAAGTAATATTCGGCATGCTAATTACATTGCCAGTTGCCAAATTGCATTATCTCTTATAGTTTCCGAGATATGGACTATCGATAATTTACATCTTAGGCTCTGCTTCTAACTTGGGCCCAAATTGTAAAATGGTCTTATCTATTGGCGATTTCGTTCCAATTCACATTCCAAGTAATATTCGGCATGCTAATTACATTGCCGGTTGCCAAATTGCATTATCTCTTATAGTTTCCGAGATATGGACTATCGATAATTTACACCTTAGGCTCTGCTTCTAACTTGGGCCCAAATTGTAAAATGGTCTTATCTATTGCCGATTTCGTTCCAATTCACATTCCAAGTAATATTCGGCAGGCTAACTACATTGCCGGTTGCCAAATTGCATTATCTCTTATAGTTTCCGAGATATGGACTATCGATAATTTACACCTTAGGCTCTGCTTCTAACTTGGGCCCAAATTGTAAAATGGTCTTATCTATTGGCAATTTCATTCCAATTCACATTCCAAGTAATATTCGGCATGCTAATTACATTGCCGGTTGCCAAATTGCATTATCTCTTATAGTTTCCGAGATATGGACTAACGATAATTTACACCTTAGGCTCTGCTTCTAACTTGGGCCCAAATTTTAAAATGGTCTTATCTATTGCCGATTTCGTTCCAATTCACATTCCAAGTAATATTCGGCAGGCTAATTACATGGCCGGTTGCCAAATTGCATTATCTCTTATAGTTTCCGAGATATGGACTATCGATAATTTACACCTTAGGCTCTGCTTCTAACTTGGGCCCAAATTGTAAAATGGTCTTATCTATTGGCGATTTCATTCCAATTCACATTCCAAGTAATATTCGGCATGCTAATTACATTGCCGGTTGCCAAATTACATTATCTCTTATAGTTTCCGAGTTATGGACTAACGATAATTTACACCTTAGGCTCTGCTTCTAACTTGGGCCCAAATTGTAAAATGGTCTTATCTATTGGCGATTTCGTTCCAATTCACATTCCAGGTAATATTCGGCATGCTAATTACATTGCCGGTTGCCAAATTGCATTATCTCTTATAGTTTCCGAAATATGGACTATCGATAATTTACACCTTAGGCTCTGCTTCTAACTGGGGCCCAAATTGTAAAATGGTCTTATCTATTGGCGATTTCGTTCCAATTCACACTCCAAGTAATATTCGGCATGCTAATTACATTGCCGGTTGCGAAATTGCATTATCTCTTATAGTTTCCGAGATATGGACTATCAATAATTTACACCTTAGGCTCTGCTTCTAACTTGGGCCCAAATTGTAAAATGGTCTTATCTATTGGCGATTTCGTTCCAATTCACATTCCAAGTAATATTCGGCATGCTAATTACATTGCCGGTTGCCAAATTGCATTATCTCTTATAGTTTCCGAGATATGGACTATCGATAATTTACACCTTAGGCTCTGCTTCTAACTTGGGCTAAAATTGTAAAATGGTCTTATCTATTGGCTATTTCGTTCCAATTCACCTTCCAAGTAATATTCGGCATGCTAATTACATTGCCGGTTGCCAAATTGCATTATCTCTTATAGTTTCCGAGATATGGACTATCGATAATTTACACCTTAGGCTCTGCTTCTAACTTGGGCCCAAATTGTAAAATGGTCTTATCTATTGGCGATTTCGTTCCAATTCACATTCCAAGTAATATTCGGCATGCTAATTACATTGCCGGTTGCCAAATTGCATTATCTCTTATAGTTTCCGAGATATGGACTATCGATAATTTACACCTTAGGCTCTGCTTCTAACTTGGGCCCAAATTGTAAAATGGTCTTCTCTATTGGCGATTTCGTTCCAATTCACATTCCAAGTAATATTCGGCATGCTAATTACATTGCCGGTTGCCAAATTGCATTATCTCTTATAGTTTCCGAGATATGGACTATCGATAATTTACACCTTAGGCTCTGCTTCTAACTTGGGCCCAAATTGTAAAATGGTCTTATCTATTGGCGATTTCGTTCCAATTCACATTCCAAGTAATATCCGGCATGCTAATTACATTGCCGGTTGCCAAATTGAATTATCTCTTATAGTTTCCGAGATATGGACTATCGATAATTTACACCTTAGGCTCTGCTTCTAACTTGGGCCCAAATTGTAAAATGGTCTTACCTATTGGCGATTTCGTTCCAATTCACATTCCAAGTAATATTCGGCATGCTAATTACATTGCCGGTTGCCAAATTGCATTATCTCTTATAGTTTCCGAGATATGGACTATCGATAATTTACACCTTAGGCTCTGCTTCTAACTTGGGCCCAAATTGTAAAATGGTCTTATCTATTGGCGATTTCGTTCCAATTCACATTCCAAGTAATATTCGGCATGCTAATTACATTGCCGGTTGCCAAATTGCATTATCTCTTATAGTTTCCGAGATATGGACTATCAATAATTTACACCTTAGGCTCTGCTTCTAACTTGGGCCCAAATTGTAAAATGGTCTTATCTATTGGCGATTTCGTTCCAATTCACATTCCAAGTAATATTCGGCATGCTAATTACATTGCCGGTTGCCAAATTGCATTATCTCTTATAGTTTCCGAGATATGGACTATCGATAATTTACACCTTAGGCTCTGCTTCTAACTTGGGCTAAAATTGTAAAATGGTCTTATCTATTGGCGATTTCGTTCCAATTCACCTTCCAAGTAATATTCGGCATGCTAATTACATTGCCGGTTGCCAAATTGCATTATCTCTTATAGTTTCCGAGATATGGACTATCGATAATTTACACCTTAGGCTCTGCTTCTAACTTGGGCCCAAATTGTAAAATGGTCTTATCTATTGGCGATTTCGTTCCAATTCACATTCCAAGTAATATTCGGCATGCTAATTACATTGCCGGTTGCCAAATTGCATTATCTCTTATAGTTTCCGAGATATGGACTATCGATAATTTACACCTTAGGCTCTGCTTCTAACTTGGGCCCAAATTGTAAAATGGTCTTCTCTATTGGCGATTTCGTTCCAATTCACATTCCAAGTAATATTCGGCATGCTAATTACATTGCCGGTTGCCAAATTGCATTATCTCTTATAGTTTCCGAGATATGGACTATCGATAATTTACACCTTAGGCTCTGCTTCTAACTTGGGCCCAAATTGTAAAATGGTCTTATCTATTGGCGATTTCGTTCCAATTCACATTCCAAGTAATATCCGGCATGCTAATTACATTGCCGGTTGCCAAATTGAATTATCTCTTATAGTTTCCGAGATATGGACTATCGATAATTTACACCTTAGGCTCTGCTTCTAACTTGGGCCCAAATTGTAAAATGGTCTTACCTATTGGCGATTTCGTTCCAATTCACATTCCAAGTAATATTCGGCATGCTAATTACATTGCCGGTTGCCAAATTGCATTATCTCTTATAGTTTCCGAGATATGGACTATCGATAATTTACACCTTAGGCTCTGCTTCTAACTTGGGCCCAAATTGTAAAATGGTCTTACCTATTGGCGATTTCGTTCCAATTCACATTCCAAGTAATATTCGGCATGCTAATTACATTGCCGATTGCCAAATTGCATTATCTCTTATAGTTTCCGAGATATGGATTATCGATAATTTACACCTTAGGCTCTGCTTCTAACTTGGGCCCAAATTGTAAAATGGTCTTCTCTATTGGCGATTTCGTTCCAATTCACATTCCAAGTAATATTCGGCATGCTAATTACATTGCCGGTTGCCAAATTGCATTATCTCTTATAGTTTCCGAGATATGGACTATCGATAATTTACACCTTAGGCTCTGCTTCTAACTTGGGCCCAAATTGTAAAATGGTCTTATCTATTGGCGATTTCGTTCCAATTCACAATCCAAGTAATGTTCGGCATGCTAATTACATTGCCGGTTGCCAAATTGCATTATCTCTTATAGTTTCCGAGATATGGACTATCGATAATTTACACCTTAGGCTCTGCTTCTAACTTGGGCCCAAATTGTAAAATGGTCTTATCTATTGGCGATTTCGTTCCAATTCACATTCCAAGTAATATTCGGCATGCTAATTACATTGCCGGTTGCCAAATTGCATTATCTCTTATAGTTTCCGAGATATGGACTATCGATAATTTACACCTTAGGCTCTGCTTCTAACTTGGGCCCAAATTGTAAAATGGTCTTACCTATTGGCGATTTCGTTCCAATTCACATTCCAAGTAATATTCGGCATGCTAATTACATTGCCGATTGCCAAATTGCATTATCTCTTATAGTTTCCGAGATATGGATTATCGATAATTTACACCTTAGGCTCTGCTTCTAACTTGGGCCCAAATTGTAAAATGGTCTTATCTATTGGCGATTTCGTTCCAATTCACATTCCAAGTAATATTCGGCATGCTAATTACATTGCCGGTTGCCAAATTGCATTATCTCTTATAGTTTCCGAGATATGGACTATCGATAATTTACACCTTAGGCTCTGCTTCTAACTTGGGCCCAAATTGTAAAATGGTCTTATCTATTGGCGATTTCGTTCCAATTCACATTCCAAGTAATATTCGGCATGCTAATTACATTGCCGGTTGCCAAATTGCATTATCTCTTATAGTTTCCGAGATATGGACTATCGATAATTTACACCTTAGGCTCTGCTTCTAACTTGGGCCCAAATTGTAAAATGGTCTTATCTATTGGCGATTTCGTTCCAATTCACTTTCCAAGTAATATTCGGCATGCTAATTACATTGCCGGTAGCCAAATTGCATTATCTCTTATAGTTTCCGAGATATGGACTATCGATATTTTACACCTTAGGCTCTGCTTCTAACTTGGGCCCAAATTGTAAAATGGTCTTATCTATTGGCTATTTCGTTCCAATTCACATTCCAAGTAATATTCGGCATGCTAATTACATTGCCGGTTGCCAAATTGCATTATCTCTTATAGTTTCCGAGATATGGACTATCGATAATTTACACCTTAGGCTCTGCTTCTAACTTGGGCCCAAATTGTAAAATGGTCTTCTCTATTGGCGATTTCGTTCCAATTCACATTCCAAGTAATATTCGGCATGCTAATTACATTGCCGGTTGCCAAATTGCATTATCTCTTATAGTTTCCGAGATATGGACTATCGATAATTTACACCTTAGGCTCTGCTTCTAACTTGGGTCCATATTGTAAAATGGTCTTATCTATTGGCGATTTCGTTCCAATTCACATTCCAAGTAATATTCGGCATGCTAATTACATTGCCGGTTGCCAAATTGCATTATCTCTTATAGTTTCCGAGATATGGACTATCGATAATTTACACCTTAGGCTCTGCTTCTAACTTGGGCCCAAATTGTAAAATCGTCATATCTATTGGCGATTTCGTTCCAATTTACATTCCAAGTAATATTCGGCATGCTAATTACATTGCCGGTTGCCAAATTGCATTATCTCTTATAGTTTCCGAGATATGGACTATCGGTAATTTACACCTTAGGCTCAGCTTCTAACTTGTGCCCAAATTGTAAAATGGTCTTATCTATTGGCGATTTCGTTCCAATTCACATTCCAAGTAATATCCGGCATGCTAATTACATTGCCGGTTGCCAAATTGAATTATCTCTTATAGTTTCCGAGATATGGACTATCGATAATTTACACCTTAGGCTCTGCTTCTAACTTGGGCCCAAATTGTAAAATGGTCTTACCTATTGGCGATTTCGTTCCAATTCACATTCCAAGTAATATTCGGCATGCTAATTACATTGCCGGTTGCCAAATTGCATTATCTCTTATAGTTTCCGAGATATGGACTATCGATAATTTACACCTTAGGCTCTGCTTCTAACTTGGGCCCAAATTGTAAAATGGTCTTATCTATTGGCGATTTCGTTCCAATTCACATTCCAAGTAATATTCGGCATGCTAATTACATTGCCGGTTGCCAAATTGCATTATCTCTTATAGTTTCCGAGATATGGACTATCGATAATTTACATCTTAGGCTCTGCTTCTAACTTGGGCCCAAATTGTAAAATGGTCTTATCTATTGGCGATTTCGTTCCAATTCACATTCCAAGTAATATTCGGCATGCTAATTACATTGCCGGTTGCCAAATTGCATTATCTCTTATAGTTTCCGAGATATGGACTATCGATAATTTACACCTTAGGCTCTGCTTCTAACTTGGGCCCAAATTGTAAAATGGTCTTATCTATTGCCGATTTCGTTCCAATTCACATTCCAAGTAATATTCGGCAGGCTAACTACATTGCCGGTTGCCAAATTGCATTATCTCTTATAGTTTCCGAGATATGGACTATCGATAATTTACACCTTAGGCTCTGCTTCTAACTTGGGCCCAAATTGTAAAATGGTCTTATCTATTGGCAATTTCATTCCAATTCACATTCCAAGTAATATTCGGCATGCTAATTACATTGCCGGTTGCCAAATTGCATTATCTCTTATAGTTTCCGAGATATGGACTAACGATAATTTACACCTTAGGCTCTGCTTCTAACTTGGGCCCAAATTTTAAAATGGTCTTATCTATTCCCGATTTCGTTCCAATTCACATTCCAAGTAATATTCGGCATGCTAATTACATTGCCGGTTGCCAAATTGCATTATCTCTTATAGTTTCCGAGATATGGACTATCGATAATTTACACCTTAGGCTCTGCTTCTAACTTGGGCCCAAATTGTAAAATGGTCTTACCTATTGGCGATTTCGTTCCAATTCACATTCCAAGTAATATTCGGCATGCTAATTACATTGCCGGTTGCCAAATTGCATTATCTCTTATAGTTTCCGAGATATGGACTATCGATAATTTACACCTTAGGCTCTGCTTCTAACTTGGGCCCAAATTGTAAAATGGTCTTACCTATTGGCGATTTCGTTCCAATTCACATTCCAAGTAATATTCGGCATGCTAATTACATTGCCGATTGCCAAATTGCATTATCTCTTATAGTTTCCGAGATATGGATTATCGATAATTTACACCTTAGGCTCTGCTTCTAACTTGGGCCCAAATTGTAAAATGGTCTTCTCTATTGGCGATTTCGTTCCAATTCACATTCCAAGTAATATTCGGCATGCTAATTACATTGCCGGTTGCCAAATTGCATTATCTCTTATAGTTTCCGAGATATGGACTATCGATAATTTACACCTTAGGCTCTGCTTCTAACTTGGGCCCAAATTGTAAAATGGTCTTATCTATTGGCGATTTCGTTCCAATTCACAATCCAAGTAATGTTCGGCATGCTAATTACATTGCCGGTTGCCAAATTGCATTATCTCTTATAGTTTCCGAGATATGGACTATCGATAATTTACACCTTAGGCTCTGCTTCTAACTTGGGCCCAAATTGTAAAATGGTCTTATCTATTGGCGATTTCGTTCCAATTCACATTCCAAGTAATATTCGGCATGCTAATTACATTGCCGGTTGCCAAATTGCATTATCTCTTATAGTTTCCGAGATATGGACTATCGATAATTTACACCTTAGGCTCTGCTTCTAACTTGGGCCCAAATTGTAAAATGGTCTTACCTATTGGCGATTTCGTTCCAATTCACATTCCAAGTAATATTCGGCATGCTAATTACATTGCCGATTGCCAAATTGCATTATCTCTTATAGTTTCCGAGATATGGATTATCGATAATTTACACCTTAGGCTCTGCTTCTAACTTGGGCCCAAATTGTAAAATGGTCTTATCTATTGGCGATTTCGTTCCAATTCACATTCCAAGTAATATTCGGCATGCTAATTACATTGCCGGTTGCCAAATTGCATTATCTCTTATAGTTTCCGAGATATGGACTATCGATAATTTACACCTTAGGCTCTGCTTCTAACTTGGGCCCAAATTGTAAAATGGTCTTATCTATTGGCGATTTCGTTCCAATTCACATTCCAAGTAATATTCGGCATGCTAATTACATTGCCGGTTGCCAAATTGCATTATCTCTTATAGTTTCCGAGATATGGACTATCGATAATTTACACCTTAGGCTCTGCTTCTAACTTGGGCCCAAATTGTAAAATGGTCTTATCTATTGGCGATTTCGTTCCAATTCACTTTCCAAGTAATATTCGGCATGCTAATTACATTGCCGGTAGCCAAATTGCATTATCTCTTATAGTTTCCGAGATATGGACTATCGATATTTTACACCTTAGGCTCTGCTTCTAACTTGGGCCCAAATTGTAAAATGGTCTTATCTATTGGCTATTTCGTTCCAATTCACATTCCAAGTAATATTCGGCATGCTAATTACATTGCCGGTTGCCAAATTGCATTATCTCTTATAGTTTCCGAGATATGGACTATCGATAATTTACACCTTAGGCTCTGCTTCTAACTTGGGCCCAAATTGTAAAATGGTCTTCTCTATTGGCGATTTCGTTCCAATTCACATTCCAAGTAATATTCGGCATGCTAATTACATTGCCGGTTGCCAAATTGCATTATCTCTTATAGTTTCCGAGATATGGACTATCGATAATTTACACCTTAGGCTCTGCTTCTAACTTGGGTCCATATTGTAAAATGGTCTTATCTATTGGCGATTTCGTTCCAATTCACATTCCAAGTAATATTCGGCATGCTAATTACATTGCCGGTTGCCAAATTGCATTATCTCTTATAGTTTCCGAGATATGGACTATCGATAATTTACACCTTAGGCTCTGCTTCTAACTTGGGCCCAAATTGTAAAATCGTCATATCTATTGGCGATTTCGTTCCAATTTACATTCCAAGTAATATTCGGCATGCTAATTACATTGCCGGTTGCCAAATTGCATTATCTCTTATAGTTTCCGAGATATGGACTATCGGTAATTTACACCTTAGGCTCAGCTTCTAACTTGTGCCCAAATTGTAAAATGGTCTTATCTATTGGCGATTTCGTTCCAATTCACATTCCAAGTAATATCCGGCATGCTAATTACATTGCCGGTTGCCAAATTGAATTATCTCTTATAGTTTCCGAGATATGGACTATCGATAATTTACACCTTAGGCTCTGCTTCTAACTTGGGCCCAAATTGTAAAATGGTCTTACCTATTGGCGATTTCGTTCCAATTCACATTCCAAGTAATATTCGGCATGCTAATTACATTGCCGGTTGCCAAATTGCATTATCTCTTATAGTTTCCGAGATATGGACTATCGATAATTTACACCTTAGGCTCTGCTTCTAACTTGGGCCCAAATTGTAAAATGGTCTTATCTATTGGCGATTTCGTTCCAATTCACATTCCAAGTAATATTCGGCATGCTAATTACATTGCCGGTTGCCAAATTGCATTATCTCTTATAGTTTCCGAGATATGGACTATCGATAATTTACATCTTAGGCTCTGCTTCTAACTTGGGCCCAAATTGTAAAATGGTCTTATCTATTGGCGATTTCGTTCCAATTCACATTCCAAGTAATATTCGGCATGCTAATTACATTGCCGGTTGCCAAATTGCATTATCTCTTATAGTTTCCGAGATATGGACTATCGATAATTTACACCTTAGGCTCTGCTTCTAACTTGGGCCCAAATTGTAAAATGGTCTTATCTATTGCCGATTTCGTTCCAATTCACATTCCAAGTAATATTCGGCAGGCTAACTACATTGCCGGTTGCCAAATTGCATTATCTCTTATAGTTTCCGAGATATGGACTATCGATAATTTACACCTTAGGCTCTGCTTCTAACTTGGGCCCAAATTGTAAAATGGTCTTATCTATTGGCAATTTCATTCCAATTCACATTCCAAGTAATATTCGGCATGCTAATTACATTGCCGGTTGCCAAATTGCATTATCTCTTATAGTTTCCGAGATATGGACTAACGATAATTTACACCTTAGGCTCTGCTTCTAACTTGGGCCCAAATTTTAAAATGGTCTTATCTATTCCCGATTTCGTTCCAATTCACATTCCAAGTAATATTCGGCATGCTAATTACATTGCCGGTTGCCAAATTGCATTATCTCTTATAGTTTCCGAGATATGGACTATCGATAATTTACACCTTAGGCTCTGCTTCTAACTTGGGCCCAAATTGTAAAATCGTCTTATCTATTGGCGATTTCGTTCCAATTCACATTCCAAGTAATATTCGGCATGCTAATTACATTGCCGGTTGCCAAATTGCATTATCTCTTATAGTTTCCGAGATATGGACTATCGATAATTTACACCTTAGGCTCTGCTTCTAACTTGGGCCCAAATTGTAAAATGGTCTTATCTATTGGCGATTTCGTTCCAATTCACATTCCAAGTAATATCCGGCATGCTAATAACATTGCCGGTTGCCAAATTGAATTATCTCTTATAGTTTCCGAGATATGGACTATCGATAATTTACACCTTAGGCTCTGCTTCTAACTTGGGCCCAAATTGTAAAATGGTCTTACCTATTGGCGATTTCGTTCCAATTCACATTCCAAGTAATATTCGGCATGCTAATTACTTTGCCGGTTGCCAAATTGCATTATCTCTTATAGTTTCCGAGATATGGACTATCGATAATTTACACCTTAGGCTCTGCTTCTAACTTGGGCCCAAATTGTAAAATGGACTTATCTATTGGCGATTTCGTTCCAATTCACATTCCAAGTAATATTCGGCATGCTAATTACCTTGCCGGTTGCCAAATTGCATTATCTCTTATAGTTTCCGAGATATGGACTATCGATAATTTACACCTTAGGCTCTGCTTCTAACTTGGGCCCAAATTGTAAAATGGTCTTATCTATTGGCGATTTCGTTCCAATTCACATTCCAAGTAATATCCGGCATGCTAATTACATTGCCGGTTGCCAAATTGAATTATCTCTTATAGTTTCCGAGATATGGACTATCGATAATTTACACCTTAGGCTCTGCTTCTAACTTGGGCCCAAATTGTAAAATGGTCTTACCTATTGGCGATTTCGTTCCAATTCACATTCCAAGTAATATCCGGCATGCTAATTACATTGCCGGTTGCCAAATTGAATTATCTCTTATAGTTTCCGAGATATGGACTATCGATAATTTACACCTTAGGCTCTGCTTCTAACTTGGGCCCAAATTGTAAAATGGTCTTATCTAATGCCGATTTCGTTCCAATTCACATTCCAAGTAATATTCGGCAGGCTAATTACATGGCCGGTTGCCAAATTGCATTATCTCTTATAGTTTCCGAGATATGGACTATCGATAATTTACACCTTAGGCTCTGCTTCTAACTTGGGCCCAAATTGTAAAATGGTCTTATCTATTGGCGATTTCATTCCAATTCACATTCCAAGTAATATTCGGCATGCTAATTACATTGCCGGTTGCCAAATTGCATTATCTCTTATAGTTTCCGAGATATGGACTAACGATAATTTACACCTTAGGCTCTGCTTCTAACTTGGGCCCAAATTTTAAAATGGTCTTATCTATTCCCGATTTCGTTCCAATTCACATTCCAAGTAATATTCGGCATGCTAATTACATTGCCGGTTGCCAAATTGCATTATCTCTTATAGTTTCCGAGATATGGACTATCGATAATTTACACCTTAGGCTCTGCTTCTAACTTGGGCCCAAATTGTAAAATCGTCTTATCTATTGGCGATTTCGTTCCAGTTCACATTCCAAGTAATATTCGGCATGCTAATTACATTGCCGGTTGCCAAATTGCATTATCTTTTATAGTTTCCGAGATATGGACTATCGATAATTTACACCTTAGGCTCTGCTTCTAACTTGGGCCCAAATTGTAAAATGGTCTTATCTATTGGCGATTTCGTTCCAATTCACATTCCAAGTAATATCCGGCATGCTAATTACATTGCCGGTTGCCAAATTGAATTATCTCTTATAGTTTCCGAGATATGGACTATCGATAATTTACACCTTAGGCTCTGCTTCTAACTTGGGCCCAAATTGTAAAATGGTCTTACCTATTGGCGATTTCGTTCCAATTCACATTCCAAGTAATATTCGGCATGCTAATTACTTTGCCGGTTGCCAAATTGCATTATCTCTTATAGTTTCCGAGATATGGACTATCGATAATTTACACCTTAGGCTCTGCTTCTAACTTGGGCCCAAATTGTAAAATGGTCTTATCTATTGGCGATTTCGTTCCAATTCACATTCCAAGTAATATTCGGCATGCTAATTACATTGCCGGTTGCCAAATTGCATTATCTCTTATAGTTTCCGAGATATGGACTATCGATTATTTACATCTTAGGCTCTGCTTCTAACTTGGGCCCAAATTGTAAAATGGTCTTATCTATTGGCGATTTCGTTCCAATTCACATTCCAAGTAAAATCCGGCATGCTAATTACATTGCCGGTTGCCAAATTGAATTATCTCTTATAGTTTCCGAGATATGGACTATCGATAATTTACACCTTAGGCTCTGCTTCTAACTTGGGCCCAAATTGTAAAATGGTCTTACCTATTGGCGATTTCGTTCCAATTCACATTCCAAGTAATATTCGGCATGCTAATTACATTGCCGGTTGCCAAATTGCATTATCTCTTATAGTTTCCGAGATATGGACTATCGATAATTTACACCTTAGGCTCTGCTTCTAACTTGGGCCCAAATTGTAAAATGGTCTTATCTATTGGCGATTTCGTTCCAATTCACATTCCAAGTAATATTCGGCATGCTAATTACATTGCCGGTTGCCAAATTGCATTATCTCTTATAGTTTCCGAGATATGGACTATCGATAATTTACACCTTAGGCTCTGCTTCTAACTTGGGCCCAAATTGTAAAATGGTCTTACCTATTGGCGATTTCGTTCCAATTCACATTCCAAGTAATATTCGGCATGCTAATTACATTGCCGATTGCCAAATTGCATTATCTCTTTTAGTTTCCGAGATATGGACTATCGATAATTTACACTTTAGGCTCTGCTTCTAACTTGGGCCCAAATTGTAAAATGGTCTTATCTATTGGCGATTTCGTTCAAATTCACATTCCAAGTAATATTCGGCATGCTAATTACATTGCCGGTTGCCAAATTGCATTATCTCTTATAGTTTCCGAGATATGGACTATCGATAATTTATACCTTAGGCTCTGCTTCTAACTTGGGCCCAAATTGTAAAATGGTCTTATCTATTGGCGATTTCGTTCCAATTCACACTCCAAGTAATATTCGGCATGCTAATTACATTGCCGGTTGCGAAATTGCATTATCTCTTATAGTTTCCGAGATATGGACTATCAATAATTTACACCTTAGGCTCTGCTTCTAACTTGGGCCCAAATTGTAAAATGGTCTTATCTATTGGCGATTTCGTTCCAATTCACAATCCAAGTAATATTCGGCATGCTAATTACATTGCCGGTTGCCAAATTGCATTATCTCTTATAGTTTCCGAGATATGGACTATCGATAATTTACACCTTAGGCTCTGCTTCTAACTTGGGCCCAAATTGTAAAATGGTCTTATCTATTGGCGATTTCGTTCCAATTCACATTCCAAGTAATATTCGGCATGCTAATTACATTGCCGGTTGCCAAATTGCATTATCTCTTATAGTTTCCGAGATATGGACTATCGATAATTTACACCTTAGGCCCTGCTTCTAACTTGGGCCCAAATTGTAAAATGGTCTTCTCTATTGGCGATTTCGTTCCAATTCACATTCCAAGTAATATTCGGCATGCTAATTACATTGCCGGTTCCCAAATTGCATTATCTCTTATAGTTTCCGAGATATGGACTATCGATAATTTACACCTTAGGCTCTGCTTCTAACTTGGGCCCAAATTGTAAAATGGTCTTATCTATTGCCGATTTCGTTCCAATTCACATTCCAAGTAATATTCGGCAGGCTAGTTACATTGCCGGTTGCCAAATTGCATTATCTCTTATAGTTTCCGAGATATGGACTTTCGATAATTTACACCTTAGGCTCTGCTTCTAACTTGGGCCCAAATTGTAAAATGGTCTTATCTATTGGCGATTTCATTCCAATTCACATTCCAAGTAATATTCGGCATGCTAATTACATTGCCGGTTGCCAAATTGCATTATCTCTTATAGTTTCCGAGATATGGACTAACGATAATTTACACCTTAGGCTCTGCTTCTAACTTGGGCCCAAATTTTAAAATGGTCTTATCTATTCCCGATTTCGTTCCAATTCACATTCCAAGTAATATTCGGCATGCTAATTACATTGCCGGTTGCCAAATTGCATTATCTCTTATAGTTTCCGAGATATGGACTATCGATAATTTACACCTTAGGCTCTGCTTATAACTTGGGCCCAAATTGTAAAATCGTCTTATCTATTGGCGATTTCGTTCCAATTCACATTCCAAGTAATATTCGGCATGCTAATTACATTGCCGGTTGCCAAATTGCATTATCTCTTATAGTTTCCGAGATATGGACTATCGATAATTTACACCTTAGGCTCTGCTTCTAACTTGGGCCCAAATTGTAAAATGGTCTTATCTATTGGCGATTTCGTTCCAATTCACATTCCAAGTAATATCCGGCATGCTAATTACATTGCCGGTTGCCAAATTGAATTATCTCTTATAGTTTCCGAGATATGGACTATCGATAATTTACACCTTAGGCTCTGCTTCTAACTTGGGCCCAAATTGTAAAATGGTCTTACCTATTGGCGATTTCGTTCCAATTCACATTCCAAGTAATATTCGGCATGCTAATTACTTTGCCGGTTGCCAAATTGCATTATCTCTTATAGTTTCCGAGATATGGACTATCGATAATTTACACCTTAGGCTCTGCTTCTAACTTGGGCCCAAATTGTAAAATGGTCTTATCTATTGGCGATTTCGTTCCAATTCACATTCCAAGTAATATTCGGCATGCTAATTACATTGCCGGTTGCCAAATTGCATTATCTCTTATAGTTTCCGAGATATGGACTATCGATTATTTACATCTTAGGCTCTGCTTCTAACTTGGGCCCAAATTGTAAAATGGTCTTATCTATTGGCGATTTCGTTCCAATTCACATTCCAAGTAATATCCGGCATGCTAATTACATTGCCGGTTGCCAAATTGAATTATCTCTTATAGTTTCCGAGATATGGACTATCGATAATTTACACCTTAGGCTCTGCTTCTAACTTGGGCCCAAATTGTAAAATGGTCTTACCTATTGGCGATTTCGTTCCAATTCACATTCCAAGTAATATTCGGCATGCTAATTACATTGCCGGTTGCCAAATTGCATTATCTCTTATAGTTTCCGAGATATGGACTATCGATAATTTACACCTTAGGCTCTGCTTCTAACTTGGGCCCAAATTGTAAAATGGTCTTATCTATTGGCGATTTCGTTCCAATTCACATTCCAAGTAATATTCGGCATGCTAATTACATTGCCGGTTGCCAAATTGCATTATCTCTTATAGTTTCCGAGATATGGACTATCGATAATTTACACCTTAGGCTCTGCTTCTAACTTGGGCCCAAATTGTAAAATGGTCTTACCTATTGGCGATTTCGTTCCAATTCACATTCCAAGTAATATTCGGCATGCTAATTACATTGCCGATTGCCAAATTGCATTATCTCTTATAGTTTCCGAGATATGGACTATCGATAATTTACACCTTAGGCTCTGCTTCTAACTTGGGCCCAAATTGTAAAATGGTCTTATCTATTGGCGATTTCGTTCCAATTCACATTCCAAGTAATATTCGGCATGCTAATTACATTGCCGGTTGCCAAATTGCATTATCTCTTATAGTTTCCGAGATATGGACTATCGATAATTTACACCTTAGGCTCTGCTTCTAACTTGGGCCCAAATTGTAAAATGGTCTTATCTATTGGCGATTTCGTTCCAATTCACACTCCAAGTAATATTCGGCATGCTAATTACATTGCCGGTTGCGAAATTGCATTATCTCTTATAGTTTCCGAGATATGGACTATCAATAATTTACACCTTAGGCTCTGCTTCTAACTTGGGCCCAAATTGTAAAATGGTCTTATCTATTGGCGATTTCGTTCCAATTCACTTTCCAAGTAATATTCGGCATGCTAATTACATTGCCGGTTGCCAAATTGCATTATCTCTTATAGTTTCCGAGATATGGACTATCGATAATTTACACCTTAGGCTCTGCTTCTAACTTGGGCCCAAATTGTAAAATGGTCTTATCTATTGGCGATTTCGTTCCAATTCACATTCCAAGTAATATTCGGCATGCTAATTACATTGCCGGTTGCCAAATTGCATTATCTCTTATAGTTTCCGAGATATGGACTATCGATAATTTACACCTTAGGCTCTGCTTCTAACTTGGGCCCAAATTGTAAAATGGTCTTCTCTATTGGCGATTTCGTTCCAATTCACATTCCAAGTAATATTCGGCATGCTAATTACATTGCCGGTTGCCAAATTGCATTATCTCTTATAGTTTCCGAGATATGGACTATCGATAATTTACACCTTAGGCTCTGCTTCTAACTTGGGCCCAAATTGTAAAATGGTCTTATCTATTGGCGATTTCGTTCCAATTCACATTCCAAGTAATATTCGGCATGCTAATTACATTGCCGGTTGCCAAATTGCATTATCTCTTATAGTTTCCGAGATATGGACTATCGATAATTTACACCTTAGGCTCTGCTTTCTAACTTGGGCCCAAATTGTAAAATCGTCTTATCTATTGGCGATTTCGTTCCAATTTACATTCCAAGTAATATTCGGCATGCTAATTACATTGCCGGTTGCCAAATTGAATTATCTCTTATAGTTTCCGAGATATGGACTATCGGTAATTTACACCTTAGGCTCAGCTTCTAACTTGTGCCCAAATTGTAAAATGGTCTTATCTATTGGCGATTTCGTTCCAATTCACATTCCAAGTAATATCCGGCATGCTAATTACATTGCCGGTTGCCAAATTGAATTATCTCTTATAGTTTCCGAGATATGGACTATCGATAATTTACATCTTAGGCTCTGCTTCTAACTTGGGCCCAAATTGTAAAATGGTCTTATCTATTGGCGATTTCGTTCCAATTCACATTCCAAGTAATATTCGGCATGCTAATTACATTGCCGGTTGCCAAATTGCATTATCTCTTATAGTTTCCGAGATATGGACTATCGATAATTTACACCTTAGGCTCTGCTTCTAACTTGGGCCCAAATTGTAAAATGGTCTTATCTATTGCCGATTTCGTTCCAATTCACATTCCAAGTAATATTCGGCAGGCTAACTACATTGCCGGTTGCCAAATTGCATTATCTCTTATAGTTTCCGAGATATGGACTATCGATAATTTACACCTTAGGCTCTGCTTCTAACTTGGGCCCAAATTGTAAAATGGTCTTATCTATTGGCGATTTCATTCCAATTCACATTCCAAGTAATATTCGGCATGCTAATTACATTGCCGGTTGCCAAATTGCATTATCTCTTATAGTTTCCGAGATATGGACTAACGATAATTTACACCTTAGGCTCTGCTTCTAACTTGGGCCCAAATTTTAAAATGGTCTTATCTATTCCCGATTTCGTTCCAATTCACATTCCAAGTAATATTCGGCATGCTAATTACATTGCCGGTTGCCAAATTGCATTATCTCTTATAGTTTCCGAGATATGGACTATCGATAATTTACACCTTAGGCTCTGCTTCTAACTTGGGCCCAAATTGTAAAATCGTCTTATCTATTGGCGATTTCGTTCCAATTCACATTCCAAGTAATATTCGGCATGCTAATTACATTGCCGGTTGCCAAATTGCATTATCTCTTATAGTTTCCGAGATATGGACTATCGATAATTTACACCTTAGGCTCTGCTTCTAACTTGGGCCCAAATTGTAAAATGGTCTTATCTATTGGCGATTTCGTTCCAATTCACATTCCAAGTAATATCCGGCATGCTAATTACATTGCCGGTTGCCAAATTGAATTATCTCTTATAGTTTCCGAGATATGGACTATCGATAATTTACACCTTAGGCTCTGCTTCTAACTTGGGCCCAAATTTTAAAATGGTCTTATCTATTCCCGATTTCGTTCCAATTCACATTCCAAGTAATATTCGGCATGCTAATTACATTGCCGGTTGCCAAATTGCATTATCTCTTATAGTTTCCGAGATATGGACTATCGATAATTTACATATTAGGCTCTGCTTCTAACTTGGGCCCAAATTGTAAAATGGTCTTATCTATTGGCGATTTCGTTCCAATTCACATTCCAAGTAATATTCGGCATGCTAATTACATTGCCGGTTGCCAAATTGCATTATCTCTTATAGTTTACGAGATATGGACTATCGATTATTTACATCTTAGGCTCTGCTTCTAACTTGGGCCCAAATTGTAAAATGGTCTTATCTATTGGCGATTTCGTTCCAATTCACATTCCAAGTAATATCCGACATGCTAATTACATTGCCGGTTGCCAAATTAAATTATCTCTTATAGTTTCCGAGATATGGACTATCGATAATTTACACCTTAGGCTCTGCTTCTAACTTGGGCCCAAATTGTAAAATGGCCTTACCTATTGGCGATTTCGTTCCAATTCACATTCCAAGTAATATTCGGCATGCTAATTACATTGCCGGTTGCCAAATTGCATTATCTCTTATAGTTTCCGAGATATGGACTATCGATAATTTACACCTTAGGCTCTGCTTCTAACTTGGGCCCAAATTGTAAAATGGTCTTATCTATTGCCGATTTCGTTCCAATTCACATTCCAAGTAATATTCGGCATGCTAATTACATTGCCGGTTGCCAAATTGCATTATCTCTTATAGTTTCCGAGATATGGACTATCGATAATTTACACCTTAGGCTCTGCTTCTAACTTGGGCCCAAATTGTAAAATGGTCTTATCTATTGGCGATTTCGTTCCAATTCACATTCCAAGTAATATTCGGCATGCTAATTACATTGCCGGTTGCCAAATTGCATTATCTCTTATAGTTTCCGAGATATGGACTATCGATAATTTACACATTAGGCTCTGCTTCTAACTTGGGCCCAAATTGTAAAATGGTCTTATCTATTGCCGATTTCGTTCCAATTCACACTCCAAGTAATATTCGGCAGGCTAACTACATTGCCGGTTGCCAAATTGCATTATCTCTTATAGTTTCCGAGATATGGACTATCGATAATTTACACCTTAGGCTCTGCTTCTAACTTGGGCCCAAATTGTAAAATGGTCTTATCTATTGGCGATTTCATTCCAATTCACATTCCAAGTAATAATCGGCATGCTAATTACATTGCCGGTTGCCAAATTGCATTATCTCTTATAGTTTCCGAGATATGGACTAACGATAATTTACACCTTAGGCTCTGCTTCTAACTTGGGCCCAAATTTTAAAATGGTCTTATCTATTCCCGATTTCGTTCCAATTCACATTCCAAGTAATATTCGGCATGCTAATTACATTGCCGGTTGCCAAATTGCATTATCTCTTATAGTTTCCGAGATATGGACTATCGATAATTTACACCTTAGGCTCTGCTTCTAACTTGGGCCCAAATTGTAAAATCGTCTTATCTATTGGCGATTTCGTTCCAATTCACATTCCAAGTAATATTCGGCATGCTAATTACATTGCCGGTTGCCAAATTGCATTATCTCTTATAGTTTCCGAGATATGGACTATCGATAATTTACACCTTAGGCTCTGCTTCTAACTTGGGCCCAAATTGTAAAATGGTCTTATCTGTTGGCGATTTCGTTCCAATTCACATTCCAAGTAATATCCGGCATGCTAATTACATTGCCGGTTGCCAAATTGAATTATCTCTTATAGTTTCCGAGTTATGGACTATCGATAATTTACACCTTAGGCTCTGCTTCTAACTTGGGCCCAAATTTTAAAATGGTCTTATCTATTCCCGATTTCGTTCCAATTCACATTCCAAGTAATATTCGGCATGCTAATTACATTGCCGGTTGCCAAATTGCATTATCTCTTATAGTTTCCGAGATATGGACTATCGATAATTTACACCTTAGGCTCTGCTTCTAACTTGGGCCCAAATTGTAAAATGGTCTTATCTATTGGCGATTTCGTTCCAATTCACATTCCAAGTAATATTCGGCATGCTAATTACATTGCCGGTTGCCAAATTGCATTATCTCTTATAGTTTCCGAGATATGGACTATCGATTATTTACATCTTAGGCTCTGCTTCTAACTTGGGCCCAAATTGTAAAATGGTCTTATCTATTGGCGATTACGTTCCAATTCACATTCCAAGTAATATCCGGCATGCTAATTACATTGCCGGTTGCCAAATTAAATTATCTCTTATAGTTTCCGAGATATGGACTATCGATAATTTACACCTTAGGCTCTGCTTCTAACTTGGGCCCAAATTGTAAAATGGTCTTACCTATTGGCGATTTCGTTCCAATTCACATTCCAAGTAATATTCGGCATGCTAATTACATTGCCGGTTGCCAAATTGCATTATCTCTTATAGTTTCCGAGATATGGACTATCGATAATTTACACCTTAGGCTCTGCTTCTAACTTGGGCCCAAATTGTAAAATGGTCTTATCTATTGGCGATTTCGTTCCAATTCACATTCCAAGTAATATTCGGCATGCTAATTACATTGCCGGTTGCCAAATTGCATTATCTCTTATAGTTTCCGAGATATGGACTATCGATAATTTTCACCTTAGGCTCTGCTTCTAACTTGGGCCCAAATTGTAAAATGGTCTTATCTATTGCCGATTTCGTTCCAATTCACATTCCAAGTAATATTCGGCAGGCTAATTACATTGCCGGTTGCCAAATTGCATTATCTCTTATAGTTTCCGAGATATGGACTATCGATAATTTACACCTTAGGCTCTGCTTCTAACTTGGGCCCAAATTGTAAAATGGTCTTATCTATTGGCGATTTCATTCCAATTCACATTCTAAGTAATATTCGGCATGCTAATTACATTGCCGGTTGCCAAATTGCATTATCTCTTACAGTTTCCGAGATATGGACTAACGATAATTTACACCTTAGGCTCTGCTTCTAACTTGGGCCCAAATTTTAAAATGGTCTTATCTATTCCCGATTTCGTTCCAATTCACATTCCAAGTAATATCCGGCATGCTAATTACATTGCCGGTTGCCAAATTGAATTATCTCTTATAGTTTCCGAGATATGGACTATCGATAATTTACACCTTAGGCTCTGCTTCTAACTTGGGCCCAAATTGTAAAATGGTCTTACCTATTGGCGATTTCGTTCCAATTCACATTCCAAGTAATATTCGGCATGCTAATTACTTTGCCGGTTGCCAAATTGCATTATCTCTTATAGTTTCCGAGATATGGACTATCGATAATTTACACCTTAGGCTCTGCTTCTAACTTGGGCCCAAATTGTAAAATGGTCTTATCTATTGGCGATTTCGTTCCAATTCACATTCCAAGTAATATTCGGCATGCTAATTACATTGCCGGTTGCCAAATTGCAATATCTCTTATAGTTTCCGAGATATGGACTATCGATAATTTACACCTTAGGCTTTGCTTCTAACTTGGGCCCAAATTGTAAAATGGTCTTATCTATTGCCGATTTCGTTCCAATTCACATTCCAAGTAATATTCGGCATGCTAGTTACATTGCCGGTTGCCAAATTGCATTATCTCTTATAGTTTCCGAGATATGGACTATCGATAATTTACACCTTAGGCTCTGCTTCTAACTTGGGCCCAAATTGTAAAATGGTCTTATCTATTGGCGATTTCGTTCCAATTCACATTCCAAGTAATATTCGGCATGCTAATTACATTGCCGGTTGCCAAATTGCATTATCTCTTATAGTTTCTTAGATATGGACTATCGATAATTTACACCTTAGGCTCTGCTTCTAACTTGGGCCCAAATTGTAAAATGGTCTTATCTATTGGCGATTTCGTTCCAATTCACATTCCAAGTAATATTCGGCATGCTAATTACATTGCCGGTTGCCAAATTGCATTATCTCTTATAGTTTCCGAGATATGGACTATCGATAATTTACACCTTAGGCTCTGCTTCTAACTTGGGCCCAAATTGTAAAATCGTCTTATCTATTGGCGATTTCGTTCCAATTCACATTCCAAGTAATATTCGGCATGCTAATTACTTTGCCGGTTGCCAAATTGCATTTTCTCTTATAGTTTCCGAGATATGGACTATCGATAATTTACACCTTAGGCTCTGCTTCTAACTTGGGCCCAAATTTTAAAATGGTCTTATCTATTCCCGATTTCGTTCCAATTCACATTCCAAGTAATATTCGGCATGCTAATTACATTGCCGGTTGCCAAATTGCATTATCTCTTATAGTTTCCGAGATATGGACTATCGATAATTTACACCTTAGGCTCTGCTTCTAACTTGGGCCCAAATTGTAAAATGGTCTTATCTATTGGCGATTTCGTTCCAATTCACATTCCAAGTAATATCCGGCATGCTAATTACATTGCCGGTTGCCAAATTGAATTATCTCTTATAGTTTCCGAGATATGGACTATCGATAATTTACACCTTAGGCTCTGCTTCTAACTTGGGCCCAAATTGTAAAATGGTCTTACCTATTGGCGATTTCGTTCCAATTCACATTCCAAGTAATATTCGGCATGCTAATTACTTTGCCGGTTGCCAAATTGCATTATCTCTTATAGTTTCCGAGATATGGACTATCGATAATTTACACCTTAGGCTCTGCTTCTAACTTGGGCCCAAATTGTAAAATGGTCTTATCTATTGGCGATTTCGTTCCAATTCACATTCCAAGTAATATTCGGCATGCTAATTACAATGCCGGTTGCCAAATTGCATTATCTCTTATAGTTTCCGAGATATGGACTATCGATAATTTACACCTTAGGCTCTGCTTCTAACTTGGGCCCAAATTGTAAAATGGTCTTATCTATTGCCGATTTCGTTCCAATTCACATTCCAAGTAATATTCGGCATGCTAGTTACATTGCCGGTTGCCAAATTGCATTATCTCTTATAGTTTCCGAGATATGGACTATCGATAATTTACACCTTAGGCTCTGCTTCTAACTTGGGCCCAAATTGTAAAAGGGTCTTATCTATTGGCGATTTCATTCCAATTCACATTCCAAGTAATATTCGGCATGCTAATTACATTGCCGGTTGCCAAATTGCATTATCTCTTATAGTTTCCGAGATATGGACTATCGATAATTTACACCTTAGGCTCTGCTTCTAACTTGGGCCCAAATTGTAAAATGGTCTTATCTATTGGCGATTTCGTTCCAATTCACATTCCAAGTAATATTCGGCATGCTAATTACATTGCCGTTTGCCAAATTGCATTATCTCTTATAGTTTTCTAGATATGGACTATCGATAATTTACACCTTAGGCTCTGCTTCTAACTTGGGCCCAAATTGTAAAATGGTCTTATCTATTGGCGATTTCGTTCCAATTCACATTCCAAGTAATATTCGGCATGCTAATTACTTTGCCGGTTGCCAAATTGCATTATCTCTTATAGTTTCCGAGATATGGACTATCGATAATTTACACCTTAGGCTCTGCTTCTAACTTGGGCCCAAATTGTAAAATGGTCTTATCTATTGGCGATTTCGTTCCAATTCACATTCCAAGTAATATTCGGCATGCTAATTACATTGCCGGTTGCCAAATTGAATTATCTCTTATAGTTTCCGAGATATGGACTATCGATAATATACACCTTAGGCTCTGCTTCTAACTTGGGCCCAAATTGTAAAATGGTTTTATATATTGGCGATTTCGTTCCAATTCACATTCCAAGTAATATTCGGCATGCTAATTACATTGCCGGTTGCCAAATTGCATTATCTCTTATAGTTTCCGAGATATGGACTATCGATAATTTACACCTTAGGCTCTGCTTCTAACTTGGGCCCAAATTGTAAAATGGTCTTATCTATTGGCGATTTCGTTCCAATTCACATTCCAAGTAATATTCGGCATGCTAATTACATTGCCGGTTGCCAAATTGCATTATCTCTTATAGTTTCCGAGATATGGACTATCGATAATTTACACCTTAAGCTCTGCTTCTAACTTGGGCCCAAATTGTAAAATGGTCTTATCTATTGGCGATTTCGTTCCAATTCACACTCCAAGTAATATTCGGTATGCTAATTACATTGCCGGTTGCCAAATTGCATTATCTCTTATAGTTTCCGAGATATGGACTATCGATAATTTACACCTTAGGCTCTGCTTCTAACTTGGGCCCAAATTGTAAAATGGTCTTATCTATTGGCGATTTCGTTCCAATTCACATTCCAAGTAATATTCGGCATGCTAATTACATTGCCGGTTGCGAAATTGCATTATCTCTTAGAGTTTCCGAGATATGGACTATCGATAATTTACACCTTAGGCTCTGCTTCTAACTTGGGCCCAAATTGTAAAATGGTCTTATCTATTGGCGATTTCGTCCCAATTCACATTCCAAGTAATATTCGGCATGCTAATTACATTGCCGGTTGCGAAATTGCATTATCTCTTATAGTTTCCGAGATATGGACTATCGATAATTTACACCTTAGGCTCTGCTTCTAACTTGAGCCCAAATTGTAAAATGGTCTTATCTATTGGCGATTTCGTTCCAATTCACATTCCAAGTAATATTCGGCATGCTAATTACATTGCCGGTTGCCAAATTGCATTTTCTCTTTTAGTTTCCGAGATATGGACTATCGATAATTTACACCTTAGGCTCTGCTTCTAACTTGGGCCCAAATTGTAAAATGGTCTTATCTATTGGCGATTTCGTTCCAATTCACATTCCAAGTAATATTCGGCATGCTAATTACATTGCCGGTTGCCAAATTGCATTATCTCTTATAGTTTCCGAGATATGGACTATCGATAATTTACACCTTAGGCTCTGCTTCTAACTTGGGCCCAAATTGTAAAATGGCCTTATCTATTGGCGATTTCGTTCCAATTCACATTCCAAGTAATATTCGGCATTCTAATTACATTGCCGGTTGCCAAATTGCATTATCTCTTATAGTTTCCGAGATATGGACTATCGATAATTTACACCTTAGGCTCTGCTTCTAACTTGGGCCCAAATTGTAAAATGGTCTTATCTATTGGCGATTTCGTTCCAATTCACATTCCAAGTAATATTCGGCATGCTAATTACATTGCCGGTTGCCAAATTGCATTATCTCTTATAGTTTCCGAGATATGGACTATCGATAATTTACACCTTAGGCTCTGCTTCTAACTTGGGCCCAAATTGTAAAATGGCCTTATCTATTGGCGATTTCGTTCCAATTCACATTCCAAGTAATATTCGGCATGCTAATTACATTGCCGGTTGCCAAATTGCATTATCTCTTATAGTTTCCGAGATATGGACTATCGATAATTTACACCTTAGGCTCTGCTTCTAACTTGGGCCCAAATTGTAAAATGGTCTTATCTATTGGCGATTTCGTTCCAATTCACATTCCAAGTAATATTCGGCATGCTAATTACATTGCCGGTGGCCAAATTGAATTATCTCTTATAGTTTCCGAGATATGGACTATCGATAATTTACACCTTAGGCTCTGCTTCTAACTTGGGCCCAAATTGTAAAATGGTCTTACCTATTGGCGATTTCGTTCCAATTCACATTCCAAGTAATATTCGGCATGCTAATTACATTGCCGGTTGCCAAATTGCATTATCTCTTATAGTTTCCGAGATATGGACTATAGATAATTTACACCTTAGGCTCTGCTTCTAACTTGGGCCCAAATTGTAAAATGGTCTTATCTATTGGCGATTTCGTTCCAATTCACATTCCAAGTAATATTCGGCATGCTAATTACATTGCCGGTTGCCAAATTGCATTATCTCTTATAGTTTCCGAGATATGGACTATCGATAATTTACACCTTAGGCTCTGCTTCTAACTTGGGCCCAAATTGTAAAATGGTCTTATCTATTGGCGATTTCGTTCCAATTCACACTCCAAGTAATATTCGGTATGCTAATTACATTGCCGGTTGCCAAATTGCATTATCTCTTATAGTTTCCGAGATATGGACTATCGATAATTTACACCTTAGGCTCTGCTTCTAACTTGGGCCCAAATTGTAAAATGGTCTTATCTATTGGCGATTTCGTTCCAATTCACATTCCAAGTAATATTCGGCATGCTAATTACATTGCCGGTTGCGAAATTGCATTATCTCTTATAGTTTCCGAGATATGGACTATCGATAATTTACACCTTAGGCTCTGCTTCTAACTTGGGCCCAAATTGTAAAATGGTCTTATCTATTGGCGATTTCGTCCCAATTCACATTCCAAGTAATATTCGGCATGCTAATTACATTGCCGGTTGCGAAATTGCATTATCTCTTATAGTTTCCGAGATATGGACTATCGATAATTTACACCTTAGGCTCTGCTTCTAACTTGGGCCCAAATTGTAAAATGGTCTTATCTATTGGCGATTTCGTTCCAATTCACATTCCAAGTAATATTCGGCATGCTAATTACATTGCCGGTTGCCAAATTGCATTTTCTCTTTTAGTTTCCGAGATATGGACTATCGATAATTTACACCTTAGGCTCTGCTTCTAACTTGGGCCCAAATTGTAAAATGGCCTTATCTATTGGCGATTTCGTTCCAATTCACATTCCAAGTAATATTCGGCATGCTAATTACATTGCCGGTTGCCAAATTGCATTATCTCTTATAGTTTCCGAGATATGGACTATCGATAATTTACACCTTAGGCTCTGCTTCTAACTTGGGCCCAAATTGTAAAATGGTCTTATCTATTGGCGATTTCGTTCCAATTCACATTCCAAGTAATATTCGGCATGCTAATTACATTGCCGGTGGCCAAATTGAATTATCTCTTATAGTTTCCGAGATATGGACTATCGATAATTTACACCTTAGGCTCTGCTTCTAACTTGGGCCCAAATTGTAAAATGGTCTTACCTATTGGCGATTTCGTTCCAATTCACATTCCAAGTAATATTCGGCATGCTAATTACATTGCCGGTTGCCAAATTGCATTATCTCTTATAGTTTCCGAGATATGGACTATAGATAATTTACACCTTAGGCTCTGCTTCTAACTTGGGCCCAAATTGTAAAATGGTCTTATCTATTGGCGACTTCGTTCCAATTCACATTCCAAGTAATATTCGGCATGCTAATTACATTGCCGGTTGCCAAATTGCATTATCTCTTATAGTTTCCGAGATATGGACTATCGATAATTTACACCTTAGGCTCTGCTTCTAACTTGGGCCCAAATTGTAAAATGGTCTTATCTATTGGCGATTTCGTTCCAATTCACATTCCAAGTAATATTCGGCATGCTAATTACATTGCCGGTTGCCAAATTGCATTATCTCTTATAGTTTCCGAGATATGGACTATCGATAATTTACACCTTAGGCTCTGCTTCTAACTTGGGCCCAAATTGTAAAATGGTCTTATCTATTGGCGATTTCGTTCCAATTCACACTCCAAGTAATATTCGGTATGCTAATTACATTGCCGGTTGCCAAATTGCATTATCTCTTATAGTTTCCGAGATATGGACTATCGATAATTTACACCTTAGGCTCTGCTTCTAACTTGGGCCCAAATTGTAAAATGGTCTTATCTATTGGCGATTTCGTTCCAATTCACATTCCAAGTAATATTCGGCATGCTAATTACATTGCCGGTTGCGAAATTGCATTATCTCTTATAGTTTCCGAGATATGGACTATCGATAATTTACACCTTAGGCTCTGCTTCTAACTTGGGCCCAAATTGTAAAATGGCCTTATCTATTGGCGATTTCGTTCCAATTCACATTCCAAGTAATATTCGGCATGCTAATTACATTGCCGGTTGCCAAATTGCATTTTCTCTTTTAGTTTCCGAGATATGGACTATCGATAATTTACACCTTAGGCTCTGCTTCTAACTTGGGCCCAAATTGTAAAATGGTCTTATCTATTGGCGATTTCGTTCCAATTCACATTCCAAGTAATATTCGGCATGCTAATTACATTGCCGGTTGCCAAATTGCATTATCTCTTATAGTTTCCGAGATATGGACTATCGATAATTTACACCTTAGGCTCTGCTTCTAACTGGGGCCCAAATTGTAAAATGGCCTTATCTATTGGCGATTTCGTTCCAATTCACATTCCAAGTAATATTCGGCATGCTAATTACATTGCCGGTTGCCAAATTGCATTATCTCTTATAGTTTCCGAGATATGGACTATTGATAATTTACACCTTAGGCTCTGCTTCTAACTTGGGCCCAAATTGTAAAATGGTCTTATCTATTGGCGATTTCGTTCCAATTCACATTCCAAGTAATATTCGGCATGCTAATTACATTGCCGGTGGCCAAATTGAATTATCTCTTATAGTTTCCGAGATATGGACTATCGATAATTTACACCTTAGGCTCTGCTTCTAACTTGGGCCCAAATTGTAAAATGGTCTTACCTATTGGCGATTTCGTTCCAATTCACATTCCAAGTAATATTCGGCATGCTAATTACATTGCCGGTTGCCAAATTGCATTATCTCTTATAGTTTCCGAGATATGGACTATAGATAATTTACACCTTAGGCTCTGCTTCTAACTTGGGCCCAAATTGTAAAATGTTCTTATCTATTGGCGATTTCGTTCCATTTCACATTCCAAGTAATATTCGGCATGCTAATTACATTGCCGGTTGCCAAATTGCATTATCTCTTATAGTTTCCGAGATATGGACTATCGATAATTTACACCTTAGGCTCTGCTTCTAACTTGGGCCCAAATTGTAATATGGTCTTATCTATTGGCGATTTCATTCCAATTCACATTCCAAGTAATATTCGGCATGCTAATTACATTGCCGGTTGCCAAATTGCATTATCTCTTATAGTTTCCGAGATATGGACTATCGATAATTTACACCTTAGGCTCTGCTTCTAACTTGGGCCCAAATTGTAAAATGGTTTTATATATTGGCGATTTCGTTCCAATTCACATTCCAAGTAATATTCGGCATGCTAATTACATTGCCGGTTGCCAAATTGCATTATCTCTTATAGTTTCCGAGATATGGACTATCGATAATTTACACCTTAGGCTCTGCTTCTAACTTGGGCCCAAATTGTAAAATGGTCTTATCTATTGGCGATTTCGTTCCAATTCACATTCCAAGTAATATTCGGCATGCTAATTACATTGCCGGTTGCCAAATTGCATTATCTCTTATAGTTTCCGAGATATGGACTATCGATAATTTACACCTTAGGCTCTGCTTCTAACTTGGGCCCAAATTGTAAAATGGTCTTATCTATTGGCGATTTCGTTCCAATTCACACTCCAAGTAATATTCGGTATGCTAATTACATTGCCGGTTGCCAAATTGCATTATCTCTTATAGTTTCCGAGATATGGACTATCGATAATTTACACCTTAGGCTCTGCTTCTAACTTGGGCCCAAATTGTAAAATGGTCTTATCTATTGGCGATTTCGTTCCAATTCACATTCCAAGTAATATTCGGCATGCTAATTACATTGCCGGTTGCCAAATTGCATTATCTCTTATAGTTTCCGAGATATGGACTATCGATAATTTACACCTTAGGCTCTGCTTCTAACTTGGGCCCAAATTGTAAAATGGTCTTATCTATTGGCGATTTCGTCCCAATTCACATTCCAAGTAATATTCGGCATGCTAATTACATTGCCGGTTGCCAAATTGCATTATCTCTTAGAGTTTCCGAGATATGGACTATCGATAATTTACACCTTAGGCTCTGCTTCTAACTTGGGCCCAAATTGTAAAATGGTCTTCTCTATTGGCGATTTCGTTCCAATTCACATTCCAAGTAATATTCGGCATGCTAATTACATTGCCGGTTGCCAAATTGCATTATCTCTTATAGTTTCCAAGATATGGACTATCGATAATTTACACCTTAGGCTCTGCTTCTAACTTGGGCCCAAATTGTAAAATGGTCTTATCTATTGGCGATTTCGTTCCAATTCACATTCCAAGTAATATTCGGCATGCTAATTACATTGCCGGTTGCCAAATTGCATTATCTCTTATAGTTTCCGAGATATGGACTATCGATAATTTACACCTTAGGCTCTGCTTCTAAATTGGGCCCAAATTGTAAAATCGTCTTATCTATTGGCGATTTCGTTCCAATTCACATTCCAAGTAATATTCGGCATGCTAATTACATTGCCGGTTGCCAAATTGCATTATCTCTTATAGTTTCCGAGATATGGACTATCGGTAATTTACACCTTAGGCTCTGCTTCTAACTTGGGCCCAAATTGTAAAATGGTCTTATCTATTGGCGATTTCGTTCCAATTCACATTCCAAGTAATATCCGGCATGCCAATTACATTGCCGGTTGCCAAATTGAATTATCTCTTATAGTTTCCGAGATATGGACTATCGATAATTTACACCTTAGGCTCTGCTTCTAACTTGGGCCCAAATTGTAAAATGGTCTTAAATATTGGCGATTTCGTTCCAATTCACATTCCAAGTAATATTCGGCATGCTAATTACATTGCCGGTTGCCAAATTGCATTATCTCTTATAGTTTCCGAGATATGGACTATCGATAATTTACACCTTAGGCTCTGCTTCTAACTTGGGCCCAAATTGTAAAATGGTCTTATCTATTGCCGATTTCGTTCCAATTCACATTCCAAGTAATATTCGGCATTCTAATTACATTGCCGGTTGGCAAATTGCATTATCTCTTATAGTTTCCGAGATATGGACTATCGATAATTTACACCTTAGGCTCTGCTTCTAACTTGGGCCCAAATTGTAAAATGGTCTTATCTATTGGCGATTTCATTCCAATTCACATTCCAAGTAATATTCGGCATGCTAATTACATTGCCGGTTGCCAAATTGCATTATCTCTTATAGTTTCCGAGATATGGACTATCGATAATTTACACCTTAGGCTCTGCTTCTAACTTGGGCAAAAATTGTAAAATGGTCTTATCTATTGGCGATTTCATTCCAATTCACATTCTAAGTAATATTCGGCATGCTAATTACATTGCCGGTTGCCAAATTGCATTATCTCTTACAGTTTCCGAGATATGGACTAACGATAATTTACACCTTAGGCTCTGCTTCTAACTTGGGCCCAAATTTTAAAATGGTCTTATCTATTCCCGATTTCGTTCCAATTCACATTCCAAGTAATATCCGGCATGCTAATTACATTGCCGGTTGCCAAATTGAATTATCTCTTATAGTTTCCGAGATATGGACTATCGATAATTTACACCTTAGGCTCTGCTTCTAACTTGGGCCCAAATTGTAAAATGGTCTTACCTATTGGCGATTTCGTTCCAATTCACATTCCAAGTAATATTCGACATGCTAATTACTTTGCCGGTTGCCAAATTGCATTATCTCTTATAGTTTCCGAGATATGGACTATCGATAATTTACACCTTAGGCTCTGCTTCTAACTTGGGCCCAAATTGTAAAATGGTCTTATCTATTGGCGATTTCGTTCCAATTCACATTCCAAGTAATATTCGGCATGCTAATTACATTGCCGGTTGCCAAATTGCAATATCTCTTATAGTTTCCGAGATATGGACTATCGATAATTTACACCTTAGGCTTTGCTTCTAACTTGGGCCCAAATTGTAAAATGGTCTTATCTATTGCCGATTTCGTTCCAATTCACATTCCAAGTAATATTCGGCATGCTAGTTACATTGCCGGTTGCCAAATTGCATTATCTCTTATAGTTTCCGAGATATGGACTATCGATAATTTACACCTTAGGCTCTGCTTCTAACTTGGGCCCAAATTGTAAAATGGTCTTATCTATTGGCGATTTCGTTCCAATTCACATTCCAAGTAATATTCGGCATGCTAATTACATTGCCGGTTGCCAAATTGCATTATCTCTTATAGTTTCCTAGATATGGACTATCGATAATTTACACCTTAGGCTCTGCTTCTAACTTGGGCCCAAATTGTAAAATGGTCTTATCTATTGGCGATTTCGTTCCAATTCACATTCCAAGTAATATTCGGCATGCTAATTACATTGCCGGTTGCCAAATTGCATTATCTCTTATAGTTTCCGAGATATGGACTATCGATAATTTACACCTTAGGCTCTGCTTCTAACTTGGGCCCAAATTGTAAAATCGTCTTATCTATTGGCGATTTCGTTCCAATTCACATTCCAAGTAATATTCGGCATGCTAATTACTTTGCCGGTTGCCAAATTGCATTTTCTCTTATAGTTTCCGAGATATGGACTATCGATAATTTACACCTTAGGCTCTGCTTCTAACTTGGGCCCAAATTTTAAAATGGTCTTATCTATTCCCGATTTCGTTCCAATTCACATTCCAAGTAATATTCGGCATGCTAATTACATTGCCGGTTGCCAAATTGTATTATCTCTTATAGTTTCCGAGATATGGACTATCGATAATTTACACCTTAGGCTCTGCTTCTAACTTGGGCCCAAATTGTAAAATGGTCTTATCTATTGGCGATTTCGTTCCAATTCACATTCCAAGTAATATCCGGCATGCTAATTACATTGCCGGTTGCCAAATTGAATTATCTCTTATAGTTTCCGAGATATGGACTATCGATAATTTACACCTTAGGCTCTGCTTCTAACTTGGGCCCAAATTGTAAAATGGTCTTAAATATTGGCGATTTCGTTCCAATTCACATTCCAAGTAATATTCGGCATGCTAATTACATTGCCGGTTGCCAAATTGCATTATCTCTTATAGTTTCCGAGATATGGACTATCGATAATTTACACCTTAGGCTCTGCTTCTAACTTGGGCCCAAATTGTAAAATGGTCTTATCTATTGCCGATTTCGTTCCAATTCACATTCCAAGTAATATTCGGCATTCTAATTACATTGCCGGTTGGCAAATTGCATTATCTCTTATAGTTTCCGAGATATGGACTATCGATAATTTACACCTTAGGCTCTGCTTCTAACTTGGGCCCAAATTGTAAAATGGTCTTATCTATTGGCGATTTCATTCCAATTCACATTCCAAGTAATATTCGGCATGCTAATTACATTGCCGGTTGCCAAATTGCATTATCTCTTATAGTTTCCGAGATATGGACTATCGATAATTTGGTTCGTCCATCGATCGATGGACACCTTAGGCTCTGCTTCTAACTTGGGCAAAAATTGTAAAATGGTCTTATCTATTGGCGATTTCATTCCAATTCACATTCTAAGTAATATTCGGCATGCTAATTACATTGCCGGTTGCCAAATTGCATTATCTCTTACAGTTTCCGAGATATGGACTAACGATAATTTACACCTTAGGCTCTGCTTCTAACTTGGGCCCAAATTTTAAAATGGTCTTATCTATTCCCGATTTCGTTCCAATTCACATTCCAAGTAATATCCGGCATGCTAATTACATTGCCGGTTGCCAAATTGAATTATCTCTTATAGTTTCCGAGATATGGACTATCGATAATTTACACCTTAGGCTCTGCTTCTAACTTGGGCCCAAATTGTTAAATGGTCTTACCTATTGGCGATTTCGTTCCAATTCACATTCCAAGTAATATTCGACATGCTAATTACTTTGCCGGTTGCCAAATTGCATTATCTCTTATAGTTTCCGAGATATGGACTATCGATAATTTACACCTTAGGCTCTGCTTCTAACTTGGGCCCAAATTGTAAAATGGTCTTATCTATTGGCGATTTCGTTCCAATTCACATTCCAAGTAATATTCGGCATGCTAATTACATTGCCGGTTGCCAAATTGCAATATCTCTTATAGTTTCCGAGATATGGACTATCGATAATTTACACCTTAGGCTTTGCTTCTAACTTGGGCCCAAATTGTAAAATGGTCTTATCTATTGCCGATTTCGTTCCAATTCACATTCCAAGTAATATTCGGCATGCTAGTTACATTGCCGGTTGCCAAATTGCATTATCTCTTATAGTTTCCGAGATATGGACTATCGATAATTTACACCTTAGGCTCTGCTTCTAACTTGGGCCCAAATTGTAAAATGGTCTTATCTATTGGCGATTTCGTTCCAATTCACATTCCAAGTAATATTCGGCATGCTAATTACATTGCCGGTTGCCAAATTGCATTATCTCTTATAGTTTCCTAGATATGGACTATCGATAATTTACACCTTAGGCTCTGCTTCTAACTTGGGCCCAAATTGTAAAATGGTCTTATCTATTGGCGATTTCGTTCCAATTCACATTCCAAGTAATATTCGGCATGCTAATTACATTGCCGGTTGCCAAATTGCATTATCTCTTATAGTTTCCGAGATATGGACTATCGATAATTTACACCTTAGGCTCTGCTTCTAACTTGGGCCCAAATTGTAAAATCGTCTTATCTATTGGCGATTTCGTTCCAATTCACATTCCAAGTAATATTCGGCATGCTAATTACTTTGCCGGTTGCCAAATTGCATTTTCTCTTATAGTTTCCGAGATATGGACTATCGATAATTTACACCTTAGGCTCTGCTTCTAACTTGGGCCCAAATTTTAAAATGGTCTTATCTATTCCCGATTTCGTTCCAATTCACATTCCAAGTAATATTCGGCATGCTAATTACATTGCCGGTTGCCAAATTGTATTATCTCTTATAGTTTCCGAGATATGGACTATCGATAATTTACACCTTAGGCTCTGCTTCTAACTTGGGCCCAAATTGTAAAATGGTCTTATCTATTGGCGATTTCGTTCCAATTCACATTCCAAGTAATATCCGGCATGCTAATTACATTGCCGGTTGCCAAATTGAATTATCTCTTATAGTTTCCGAGATATGGACTATCGATAATTTACACCTTAGGCTCTGCTTCTAACTTGGGCCCAAATTGTAAAATGGTCTTACCTATTGGCGATTTCGTTCCAATTCACATTCCAAGTAATATTCGGCATGCTAATTACAATGCCGGTTGCCAAATTGCATTATCTCTTATAGTTTCCGAGATATGGACTATCGATAATTTACACCTTAGGCTCTGCTTCTAACTTGGGCCCAAATTGTAAAATGGTCTTATCTATTGGCGATTTCGTTCCAATTCACATTCCAAGTAATATTCGGCATGCTAATTACAATGCCGGTTGCCAAATTGCATTATCTCTTATAGTTTCCGAGATATGGACTATCGATAATTTACACCTTAGGCTCTGCTTCTAACTTGGGCCCAAATTGTAAAATGGTCTTATCTATTGCCGATTTCGTTCCAATTCACATTCCAAGTAATATTCGGCATGCTAGTTACATTGCCGGTTGCCAAATTGCATTATCTCTTATAGTTTCCGAGATATGGACTATCGATAATTTACACCTTAGGCTCTGCTTCTAACTTGGGCCCAAATTGTAAAAGGGTCTTATCTATTGGCGATTTCATTCCAATTCACATTCCAAGTAATATTCGGCATGCTAATTACATTGCCGGTTGCCAAATTGCATTATCTCTTATAGTTTCCGAGATATGGACTATCGATAATTTACACCTTAGGCTCTGCTTCTAACTTGGGCCCAAATTGTAAAATGTAAAATGGTCTTATCTATTGGCGATTTCGTTCCAATTCACATTCCAAGTAATATTCGGCATGCTAATTACATTGCCGGTTGCCAAATTGCATTATCTCTTATAGTTTTCTAGATATGGACTATCGATAATTTACACCTTAGGCTCTGCTTCTAACTTGGGCCCAAATTGTAAAATGGTCTTATCTATTGGCGATTTCGTTCCAATTCACATTCCAAGTAATATTCGGCATGCTAATTACATTGCCGGTTGCCAAATTGCATTATCTCTTATAGTTTCCGAGATATGGACTATCGATAATTTACACCTTAGGCTCTGCTTCTAACTTGGGCCCAAATTGTAAAATCGTCTTATCTATTGGCGATTTCGTTCCAATTCACATTCCAAGTAATATTCGGCATGCTAATTACTTTGCCGGTTGCCAAATTGCATTATCTCTTATAGTTTCCGAGATATGGACTATCGATAATTTACACCTTAGGCTCTGCTTCTAACTTGGGCCCAAATTGTAAAATGGTCTTATCTATTGGCGATTTCGTTCCAATTCACATTCCAAGTAATATTCGGCATGCTAATTACATTGCCGGTTGCCAAATTGAATTATCTCTTATAGTTTCCGAGATATGGACTATCGATAATATACACCTTAGGCTCTGCTTCTAACTTGGGCCCAAATTGTAAAATGGTTTTATATATTGGCGATTTCGTTCCAATTCACATTCCAAGTAATATTCGGCATGCTAATTACATTGCCGGTTGCCAAATTGCATTATCTCTTATAGTTTCCGAGATATGGACTATCGATAATTTACACCTTAGGCTCTGCTTCTAACTTGGGCCCAAATTGTAAAATGGTCTTATCTATTGGCGATTTCGTTCCAATTCACATTCCAAGTAATATTCGGCATGCTAATTACATTGCCGGTTGCCAAGTTGCATTATCTCTTATAGTTTCCGAGATATGGACTATCGATAATTTACACCTTAAGCTCTGCTTCTAACTTGGGCCCAAATTGTAAAATGGTCTTATCTATTGGCGATTTCGTTCCAATTCACACTCCAAGTAATATTCGGTATGCTAATTACATTGCCGGTTGCCAAATTGCATTATCTCTTATAGTTTCCGAGATATGGACTATCGATAATTTACACCTTAGGCTCTGCTTCTAACTTGGGCCCAAATTGTAAAATGGTCTTATCTATTGGCGATTTCGTTCCAATTCACATTCCAAGTAATATTCGGCATGCTAATTACATTGCCGGTTGCGAAATTGCATTATCTCTTAGAGTTTCCGAGATATGGACTATCGATAATTTACACCTTAGGCTCTGCTTCTAACTTGGGCCCAAATTGTAAAATGGTCTTATCTATTGGCGATTTCGTCCCAATTCACATTCCAAGTAATATTCGGCATGCTAATTACATTGCCGGTTGCGAAATTGCATTATCTCTTATAGTTTCCGAGATATGGACTATCGATAATTTACACCTTAGGCTCTGCTTCTAACTTGGGCCCAAATTGTAAAATGGTCTTATCTATTGGCGATTTCGTTCCAATTCACATTCCAAGTAATATTCGGCATGCTAATTACATTGCCGGTTGCCAAATTGCATTTTCTCTTTTAGTTTCCGAGATATGGACTATCGATAATTTACACCTTAGGCTCTGCTTCTAACTTGGGCCCAAATTGTAAAATGGTCTTATCTATTGGCGATTTCGTTCCAATTCACATTCCAAGTAATATTCGGCATGCTAATTACATTGCCGGTTGCCAAATTGCATTATCTCTTATAGTTTCCGAGATATGGACTATCGATAATTTACACCTTAGGCTCTGCTTCTAACTTGGGCCCAAATTGTAAAATGGCCTTATCTATTGGCGATTTCGTTCCAATTCACATTCCAAGTAATATTCGGCATGCTAATTACATTGCCGGTTGCCAAATTGCATTATCTCTTATAGTTTCCGAGATATGGACTATCGATAATTTACACCTTAGGCTCTGCTTCTAACTTGGGCCCAAATTGTAAAATGGTCTTATCTATTGGCGATTTCGTTCCAATTCACATTCCAAGTAATATTCGGCATGCTAATTACATTGCCGGTTGCCAAATTGCATTATCTCTTATAGTTTCCGAGATATGGACTATCGATAATTTACACCTTAGGCTCTGCTTCTAACTTGGGCCCAAATTGTAAAATGGCCTTATCTATTGGCGATTTCGTTCCAATTCACATTCCAAGTAATATTCGGCATGTTAATTACATTGCCGGTTGCCAAATTGCATTATCTCTTATAGTTTCCGAGATATGGACTATCGATAATTTACACCTTAGGCTCTGCTTCTAACTTGGGCCCAAATTGTAAAATGGTCTTATCTATTGGCGATTTCGTTCCAATTCACATTCCAAGTAATATTCGGCATGCTAATTACATTGCCGGTGGCCAAATTGAATTATCTCTTATAGTTTCCGAGATATGGACTATCGATAATTTACACCTTAGGCTCTGCTTCTAACTTGGGCCCAAATTGTAAAATGGTCTTATCTATTGGCGATTTCGTTCCAATTCACATTCCAAGTAATATTCGGCATGCTAATTACATTGCCGGTTGCCAAATTGCATTATCTCTTATAGTTTCCGAGATATGGACTATCGATAATTTACACCTTAGGCTCTGCTTCTAACTTGGGCCCAAATTGTAAAATGGTCTTATCTATTGGCGATTTCGTTCCAATTCACATTCCAAGTAATATTCGGCATGCTAATTACATTGCCGGTTGCCAAATTGCATTATCTCTTATAGTTTCCGAGATATGGACTATCGATAATTTACACCTTAGGCTCTGCTTCTAACTTGGGCCCAAATTGTAAAATGGTCTTATCTATTGGCGATTTCGTTCCAATTCACACTCCAAGTAATATTCGGTATGCTAATTACATTGCCGGTTGCCAAATTGCATTATCTCTTATAGTTTCCGAGATATGGACTATCGATAATGTACACCTTAGGCTCTGCTTCTAACTTGGGCCCAAATTGTAAAATGGTCTTATCTATTGGCGATTTCGTTCCAATTCACATTCCAAGTAATATTCGGCATGCTAATTACATTGCCGGTTGCGAAATTGCATTATCTCTTATAGTTTCCGAGATATGGACTATCGATAATTTACACCTTAGGCTCTGCTTCTAACTTGGGCCCAAATTGTAAAATGGTCTTATCTATTGGCGATTTCGTCCCAATTCACATTCCAAGTAATATTCGGCATGCTAATTACATTGCCGGTTGCGAAATTGCATTATCTCTTATAGTTTCCGAGATATGGACTATCGATAATTTACACCTTAGGCTCTGCTTCTAACTTGGGCCCAAATTGTAAAATGGTCTTATCTATTGGCGATTTCGTTCCAATTCACATTCCAAGTAATATTCGGCATGCTAATTACATTGCCGGTTGCCAAATTGCATTTTCTCTTTTAGTTTCCGAGATATGGACTATCGATAATTTACACCTTAGGCTCTGCTTCTAACTTGGGCCCAAATTGTAAAATGGCCTTATCTATTGGCGATTTCGTTCCAATTCACATTCCAAGTAATATTCGGCATGCTAATTACATTGCCGGTTGCCAAATTGCATTATCTCTTATAGTTTCCGAGATATGGACTATCGATAATTTACACCTTAGGCTCTGCTTCTAACTTGGGCCCAAATTGTAAAATGGTCTTATCTATTGGCGATTTCGTTCCAATTCACATTCCAAGTAATATTCGGCATGCTAATTACATTGCCGGTGGCCAAATTGAATTATCTCTTATAGTTTCCGAGATATGGACTATCGATAATTTACACCTTAGGCTCTGCTTCTAACTTGGGCCCAAATTGTAAAATGGTCTTACCTATTGGCGATTTCGTTCCAATTCACATTCCAAGTAATATTCGGCATGCTAATTACATTGCCGGTTGCCAAATTGCATTATCTCTTATAGTTTCCGAGATATGGACTATAGATAATTTACACCTTAGGCTCTGCTTCTAACTTGGGCCCAAATTGTAAAATGGTCTTATCTATTGGCGATTTCGTTCCAATTCACATTCCAAGTAATATTCGGCATGCTAATTACATTGCCGGTTGCCAAATTGCATTATCTCTTATAGTTTCCGAGATATGGACTATCGATAATTTACACCTTAGGCTCTGCTTCTAACTTGGGCCCAAATTGTAAAATGGTCTTATCTATTGGCGATTTCGTTCCAATTCACATTCCAAGTAATATTCGGCATGCTAATTACATTGCCGGTTGCCAAATTGCATTATCTCTTATAGTTTCCGAGATATGGACTATCGATAATTTACACCTTAGGCTCTGCTTCTAACTTGGGCCCAAATTGTAAAATGGTCTTATCTATTGGCGATTTCGTTCCAATTCACACTCCAAGTAATATTCGGTATGCTAATTACATTGCCGGTTGCCAAATTGCATTATCTCTTATAGTTTCCGAGATATGGACTATCGATAATTTACACCTTAGGCTCTGCTTCTAACTTGGGCCCAAATTGTAAAATGGTCTTATCTATTGGCGATTTCGTTCCAATTCACATTCCAAGTAATATTCGGCATGCTAATTACATTGCCGGTTGCGAAATTGCATTATCTCTTATAGTTTCCGAGATATGGACTATCGATAATTTACACCTTAGGCTCTGCTTCTAACTTGGGCCCAAATTGTAAAATGGTCTTATCTATTGGCGATTTCGTCCCAATTCACATTCCAAGTAATATTCGGCATGCTAATTACATTGCCGGTTGCGAAATTGCATTATCTCTTATAGTTTCCGAGATATGGACTATCGATAATTTACACCTTAGGCTCTGCTTCTAACTTGGGCCCAAATTGTAAAATGGTCTTATCTATTGGCGATTTCGTTCCAATTCACATTCCAAGTAATATTCGGCATGCTAATTACATTGCCGGTTGCCAAATTGCATTTTCTCTTTTAGTTTCCGAGATATGGACTATCGATAATTTACACCTTAGGCTCTGCTTCTAACTTGGGCCCAAATTGTAAAATGGTCTTATCTATTGGCGATTTCGTTCCAATTCACATTCCAAGTAATATTCGGCATGCTAATTACATTGCCGGTTGCCAAATTGCATTATCTCTTATAGTTTCCGAGATATGGACTATCGATAATTTACACCTTAGGCTCTGCTTCTAACTTGGGCCCAAATTGTAAAATGGCCTTATCTATTGGCGATTTCGTTCCAATTCACATTCCAAGTAATATTCGGCATGCTAATTACATTGCCGGTTGCCAAATTGCATTATCTCTTATAGTTTCCGAGATATGGACTATCGATAATTTACACCTTAGGCTCTGCTTCTAACTTGGGCCCAAATTGTAAAATGGTCTTATCTATTGGCGATTTCGTTCCAATTCACATTCCAAGTAATATTCGGCATGCTAATTACATTGCCGGTGGCCAAATTGAATTATCTCTTATAGTTTCCGAGATATGGACTATCGATAATTTACACCTTAGGCTCTGCTTCTAACTTGGGCCCAAATTGTAAAATGGTCTTACCTATTGGCGATTTCGTTCCAATTCACATTCCAAGTAATATTCGGCATGCTAATTACATTGCCGGTTGCCAAATTGCATTATCTCTTATAGTTTCCGAGATATGGACTATAGATAATTTACACCTTAGGCTCTGCTTCTAACTTGGGCCCAAATTGTAAAATGTTCTTATCTATTGGCGATTTCGTTCCATTTCACATTCCAAGTAATATTCGGCATGCTAATTACATTGCCGGTTGCCAAATTGCATTATCTCTTATAGTTTCCGAGATATGGACTATCGATAATTTACACCTTAGGCTCTGCTTCTAACTTGGGCCCAAATTGTAATATGGTCTTATCTATTGGCGATTTCGTTCCAATTCACATTCCAAGTAATATTCGGCATGCTAATTACATTGCCGGTTGCCAAATTGCATTATCTCTTATAGTTTCCGAGATATGGACTATCGATAATTTACACCTTAGGCTCTGCTTCTAACTTGGGCCCAAATTGTAAAATGGTTTTATATATTGGCGATTTCGTTCCAATTCACATTCCAAGTAATATTCGGCATGCTAATTACATTGCCGGTTGCCAAATTGCATTATCTCTTATAGTTTCCGAGATATGGACTATCGATAATTTACACCTTAGGCTCTGCTTCTAACTTGGGCCCAAATTGTAAAATGGTCTTATCTATTGGCGATTTCGTTCCAATTCACATTCCAAGTAATATTCGGCATGCTAATTACATTGCCGGTTGCCAAATTGCATTATCTCTTATAGTTTCCGAGATATGGACTATCGATAATTTACACCTTAGGCTCTGCTTCTAACTTGGGCCCAAATTGTAAAATGGTCTTATCTATTGGCGATTTCGTTCCAATTCACACTCCAAGTAATATTCGGTATGCTAATTACATTGCCGGTTGCCAAATTGCATTATCTCTTATAGTTTCCGAGATATGGACTATCGATAATTTACACCTTAGGCTCTGCTTCTAACTTGGGCCCAAATTGTAAAATGGTCTTATCTATTGGCGATTTCGTTCCAATTCACATTCCAAGTAATATTCGGCATGCTAATTACATTGCCGGTTGCCAAATTGCATTATCTCTTATAGTTTCCGAGATATGGACTATCGATAATTTACACCTTAGGCTCTGCTTCTAACTTGGGCCCAAATTGTAAAATGATCTTATCTATTGGCGATTTCGTCCCAATTCACATTCCAAGTAATATTCGGCATGCTAATTACATTGCCGGTTGCCAAATTGCATTATCTCTTATAGTTTCCGAGATATGGACTATCGATAATTTACACCTTAGGCTCTGCTTCTAACTTGGGCCCAAATTGTAAAATGGTCTTCTCTATTGGCGATTTCGTTCCAATTCACATTCCAAGTAATATTCGGCATGCTAATTACATTTCCGGTTGCCAAATTGCATTATCTCTTATAGTTTCCAAGATATGGACTATCGATAATTTACACCTTAGGCTCTGCTTCTAACTTGGGCCCAAATTGTAAAATGGTCTTATCTATTGGCGATTTCGTTCCAATTCACATTCCAAGTAATATTCGGCATGCTAATTACATTGCCGGTTGCCAAATTGCATTATCTCTTATAGTTTCCGAGATATGGACTATCGATAATTTACACCTTAGGCTCTGCTTCTAAATTGGGCCCAAATTGTAAAATCGTCTTATCTATTGGCGATTTCGTTCCAATTCACATTCCAAGTAATATTCGGCATGCTAATTACATTGCCGGTTGCCAAATTGCATTATCTCTTATAGTTTCCGAGATATGGACTATCGGTAATTTACACCTTAGGCTCTGCTTCTAACTTGGGCCCAAATTGTAAAATGGTCTTATCTATTGGCGATTTCGTTCCAATTCACATTCCAAGTAATATCCGGCATGCCAATTACATTGCCGGTTGCCAAATTGAATTATCTCTTATAGTTTCCGAGATATGGACTATCGATAATTTACACCTTAGGCTCTGCTTCTAACTTGGGCCCAAATTGTAAAATGGTCTTAAATATTGGCGATTTCGTTCCAATTCACAATCCAAGTAATATTCGGCATGCTAATTACATTGCCGGTTGCCAAATTGCATTATCTCTTATAGTTTCCGAGATATGGACTATCGATAATTTACACCTTAGGCTCTGCTTCTAACTTGGGCCAAAATTGTAAAATGGTCTTATCTATTGCCGATTTCGTTCCAATTCACATTCCAAGTAATATTCGGCATTCTAATTACATTGCCGGTTGGCAAATTGCATTATCTCTTATAGTTTCCGAGATATGGACTATCGATAATTTACACCTTAGGCTCTGCTTCTAACTTGGGCCCAAATTGTAAAATGGTCTTATCTATTGGCGATTTCATTCCAATTCACATTCCAAGTAATATTCGGCATGCTAATTACATTGCCGGTTGCCAAATTGCATTATCTCTTATAGTTTCCGAGATATGGACTATCGATAATTTACACCTTAGGCTCTGCTTCTAACTTGGGCCCAAATTGTAAAATGGTCTTATCTATTGGCGATTTCGTTCCAATTCACATTCCAAGTAATATTCGGCATGCTAATTACATTGCCGGTTGCCAAATTGCATTATCTCTTGTAGTTTCCGAGATATGGACTATCGATAATTTACACCTTAGGCTCTGCTTCTAACTTGGGCCCAAATTGTAAAATGGTCTTATCTATTGGCGATTTCGTTCCAATTCACATTCCAAGTAATATTCGGCATGCTAATTACATTGCCGGTTGCCAAATTGCATTATCTCTTATAGTTTCCGAGATATGGACTATCGATAATTTACACCTTAGGCTCTGCTTCTAACTTGGGCCCAAATTGTAAAATGGTCTTATCTATTGGCGATTTCGTTCCAATTCACTCTCCAAGTAATATTCGGCATGCTAATTACATTGCCGGTTGCCAAATTGCATTATCTCTTATAGTTTCCGAGATATGGACTATCGATAATTTACACCTTAGGCTCTGCTTCTAACTTGGGCTCAAATTGTAAAATGGCCTTATCTATTGGCGATTTCGTTCCAATTCACATTCCAAGTAATATTCGGCATGCTAATTGCATTGCCGGTTGCCAAATTGCATTATCTCTTATAGCTTCCGAGATATGGACTGTCGATAATTTACACCTTCGGCTCTGCTTCTAACTTGGGCCCAAATTGTAAAGTGGTCTTAAATATTGGCGATTTCGTTCCAATTCACATTCCAAGTAATATTCGGCATGCTAATTACATTGCCGGTTGCCAAATTGCATTATCTCTTATAGTTTCCGAGATATGGACTATCGATAATTTTCACCTTAGGCTCTGCTTCTAACTTGGGCCCAAATTGTAAAATGGTCTTATCTATTGCCGATTTCGTTCCAATTCACATTCCAAGTAATATTCGGCATGCTAATTACATTGCCGGTTGCCAAATTGCATTATCTCTTATAGTTTCCGAGATATGGACTATCGATAATTTACACCTTAGGCTCTGCTTCTAACTTGGGCCCAAATTGTAAAATGGCCTTATCTATTGGCGATTTCGTTCCAATTCACATTCCGAGTAATATTCAGCATGCTAATTACATTGCCGGTTGCCAAATTGCATTATCTCTTGTAGTTTCCGAGATATGGACTATCGATAATTTACACCTTAGGCTCTGCTTCTAACTTGGGTCCAAATTGTAAAATGGTCTTATCTATTGGCGATTTCGTTCCTATTCACATTCCAAGTAATATTCGGCATGCTAATTACATTGCCGGTTGCCAAATTGCATTATCTCTTATAGTTTCCGAGATATGGACTATCGATAATTTACACCTTAGGCTCTGCTTCTAACTTGGGCCCAAATTGTAAAATGGTCTTATCTATTGGCGATTTCGTTCCAATTCACTTTCCAAGTAATATTCGGCATGCTAATTACATTGCCGGTTGCCAAATTGCATTATCTCTTATAGTTTCCGAGATATGGACTATCGATAATTTACACCTTAGGCTCTGCTTCTAACTTGGGCCCAAATTGTAAAATGGTCTTATCTATTGGCGATTTCGTTCCAATTCACATTCCAAGTAATATTCGGCATGCTAATTACATTGCCGGTTGCCAAATTGCAATATCTCTTATAGTTTCCGAGATATGGACTATCGATAATTTACACCTTAGGCTCTGCTTCTAACTTGGGCCCAAATTGTAAAATGGTCTTATCTATTGCCGATTTCGTTCCAATTCACATTCCAAGTAATATTCGGCATGCTAGTTACATTGCCGGTTGCCAAATTGCATTATCTCTTATAGTTTCCGAGATATGGACTATCGATAATTTACACCTTAGGCTCTGCTTCTAACTTGGGCCCAAATTGTAAAATGGTCTTGTCTATTGGCGATTTCGTTCCAATTCACATTCCAAGTAATATTCGGCATGCTAATTACATTGCCGGTTGCCAAATTGCATTATCTCTTATAGTTTCCTAGATATGGACTATCGATAATTTACACCTTAGGCTCTGCTTCTAACTTGGGCCCAAATTGTAAAATGGTCTTATCTATTGGCGATTTCGTTCCAATTCACATTCCAAGTAATATTCGGCATGCTAATTACATTGCCGGTTGCCAAATTGCATTATCTCTTATAGTTTCCGAGATATGGACTATCGATAATTTACACCTTAGGCTCTGCTTCTAACTTGGGCCCAAATTGTAAAATCGTCTTATCTATTGGCGATTTCGTTCCAATTCACATTCCAAGTAATATTCGGCATGCTAATTACTTTGCCGGTTGCCAAATTGCATTTTCTCTTATAGTTTCCGAGATATGGACTATCGATAATTTACACCTTAGGCTCTGCTTCTAACTTGGGCCCAAATTTTAAAATGGTCTTATCTATTCCCGATTTCGTTCCAATTCACATTCCAAGTAATATTCGGCATTCTAATTACATTGCCGGTTGCCAAATTGCATTATCTCTTATATTTTCCGAGATATGGACTATCGATAATTTACACCTTAGGCTCTGCTTCTAACTTGGGCCCAAATTGTAAAATGGTCTTATCTATTGGCGATTTCGTTCCAATTCACATTCCAAGTAATATCCGGCATGCTAATCACATTGCCGGTTGCCAAATTGAATTATCTCTTATAGTTTCCGAGATATGGACTATCGATAATTTACACCTTAGGCTCTGCTTCTAACTTGGGCCCAAATTGTAAAATGGTCTTACCTATTGGCGATTTCGTTCCAATTCACATTCCAAGTAATATTCGGCATGCTAATTACTTTGCCGGTTGCCAAATTGCATTATCTCTTATAGTTTCCGAGATATGGACTATCGATAATTTACACCTTAGGCTGTGCTTCTAACTTGGGCCCAAATTGTAAAATGGTCTTATCTATTGGCGATTTCGTTCCAATTCACATTCCAAGTAATATTCGGCATGCTAATTACAATGCCGGTTGCCAAATTGCATTATCTCTTATAGTTTCCGAGATATGGACTATCGATAATTTACACCTTAGGCTCTGCTTCTAACTTGGGCCCAAATTGTAAAATGGTCTTATCTATTGCCGATTTCGTTCCAATTCACATTCCAAGTAATATTCGGCATGCTAGTTACATTGACGGTTGCCAAATTGCATTATCTCTTATAGTTTCCCAGATATGGACTATCGATAATTTACACCTTAGGCTCTGCTTCTAACTTGGGCCCAAATTGTAAAAGGGTCTTATCTATTGGCGATTTCATTCCAATTCACATTCCAAGTAATATTCGGCATGCTAATTACATTGCCGGTTGCCAAATTGCATTATCTCTTATAGTTTCCGAGATATGGACTATCGATAATTTACACCTTAGGCTCTGCTTCTAACTTGGGCCCAAATTGTAAAATGGTCTTATCTATTGGCGATTTCGTTCCAATTCACATTCCAAGTAATATTCGGCATGCTAATTACATTGCCGGTTGCCAAATTGCATTATCTCTTATAGTTTCCTAGATATGGACTATCGATAATTTACACCTTAGGCTCTGCTTCTAACTTGGGCCCAAATTGTAAAATGGTCTTATCTATTGGCGATTTCGTTCCAATTCACATTCCAAGTAATATTCGGCATGCTAATTACATTGCCGGTTGCCAAATTGCATTATCTCTTATAGTTTCCGAGATATGGACTATCGATAATTTACACCTTAGGCTCTGCTTCTAACTTGGGCCCAAATTGTAAAATCGTCTTATCTATTGGCGATTTCGTTCCAATTCACATTCCAAGTAATATTCGGCATGCTAATTACTTTGCCGGTTGCCAAATTGCATTATCTCTTATAGTTTCCGAGATATGGACTATCGATAATTTACACCTTAGGCTCTGCTTCTAACTTGGGCCCAAATTGTAAAATGGTCTTATCTATTGGCGATTTCGTTCCAATTCACATTCCAAGTAATATTCGGCATGCTAATTACATTGCCGGTTGCCAAATTGAATTATCTCTTATAGTTTCCGAGATATGGACTATCGATAATATACACCTTAGGCTCTGCTTCTAACTTGGGCCCAAATTGTAAAATGGTTTTATATATTGGCGATTTCGTTCCAATTCACATTCCAAGTAATATTCGGCATGCTAATTACATTGCCGGTTGCCAAATTGCATTATCTCTTATAGTTTCCGAGATATGGACTATCGATAATTTACACCTTAGGCTCTGCTTCTAACTTGGGCCCAAATTGTAAAATGGTCTTATCTATTGGCCGTTTCGTTCCAATTCACATTCCAAGTAATATTCGGCATGCTAATTACATTGCCGGTTGCCAAATTGCATTATCTCTTATAGTTTCCGAGATATGGACTATCGATAATTTACACCTTAGGCTCTGCTTCTAACTTGGGCCCAAATTGTAAAATGGTCTTATCTATTGGCGATTTCGTTCCAATTCACATTCCAAGTAATATTCGGCATGCTAATTACATTGCCGGTTGCCAAATTGCATTATCTCTTATAGTTTCCTAGATATGGACTATCGATAATTTACACCTTAGGCTCTGCTTCTAACTTGGGCCCAAATTGTAAAATGGTCTTATCTATTGGCGATTTCGTTCCAATTCACATTCCAAGTAATATTCGGCATGCTAATTACATTGCCGGTTGCCAAATTGCATTATCTCTTATAGTTTCCGAGATATGGACTATCGATAATTTACACCTTAGGCTCTGCTTCTAACTTGGGCCCAAATTGTAAAATCGTCTTATCTATTGGCGATTTCGTTCCAATTCACATTCCAAGTAATATTCGGCATGCTAATTACTTTGCCGGTTGCCAAATTGCATTATCTCTTATAGTTTCCGAGATATGGACTATCGATAATTTACACCTTAGGCTCTGCTTCTAACTTGGGCCCAAATTGTAAAATGGTCTTATCTATTGGCGATTTCGTTCCAATTCACATTCCAAGTAATATTCGGCATGCTAATTACATTGCCGGTTGCCAAATTGAATTATCTCTTATAGTTTCCGAGATATGGACTATCGATAATATACACCTTAGGCTCTGCTTCTAACTTGGGCCCAAATTGTAAAATGGTTTTATATATTGGCGATTTCGTTCCAATTCACATTCCAAGTAATATTCGGCATGCTAATTACATTGCCGGTTGCCAAATTGCATTATCTCTTATAGTTTCCGAGATATGGACTATCGATAATTTACACCTTAGGCTCTGCTTCTAACTTGGGCCCAAATTGTAAAATGGTCTTATCTATTGGCGATTTCGTTCCAATTCACATTCCAAGTAATATTCGGCATGCTAATTACATTGCCGGTTGCCAAATTGCATTATCTCTTATAGTTTCCGAGATATGGACTATCGATAATTTACACCTTAGGCTCTGCTTCTAACTTGGGCCCAAATTGTAAAATGGTCTTATCTATTGGCGATTTCGTTCCAATTCACACTCCAAGTAATATTCGGTATGCTAATTACATTGCCGGTTGCGAAATTGCATTATCTCTTATAGTTTCCGAGATATGGACTATCGATAATTTACACCTTGGGCTCTGCTTCTAACTTGGGCCCAAATTGTAAAATGGTCTTATCTATTGGCGATTTCGTCCCAATTCACATTCCAAGTAATATTCGGCATGCTAATTACATTGCCGGTTGCGAAATTGCATTATCTCTTATAGTTTCCGAGATATGGACTATCGATAATTTACACCTTAGGCTCTGCTTCTAACTTGGGCCCAAATTGTAAAATGGTCTTATCTATTGGCGATTTCGTTCCAATTCACATTCCAAGTAATATTCGGCATGCTAATTACATTGCCGTTTGCCAAATTGCATTATCTCTTATAGTTTCCGAGATATGGACTATCGATAATTTACACCTTAGGCTCTGCTTCTAACTTGGGCCCAAATTGTAAAATGGTCTTATCTATTGGCGATTTCGTTCCAATTCACATTCCAAGTAATATTCGGCATGCTAATTACATTGCCGGTTGCCAAATTGCATTATCTCTTATAGTTTCCGAGATATGGACTATCGATAATTTACACCTTAGGCTCTGCTTCTAACTTGGGCCCAAATTGTAAAATGGCCTTATCTATTGGCGATTTCGTTCCAATTCACATTCCAAGTAATATTCGGCATGCCAATTACATTGCCGGTTGCCAAATTGCATTATCTCTTATAGTTTCCGAGATATGGACTATCGATAATTTACACCTTAGGCTCTGCTTCTAACTTGGGCCCAAATTGTAAAATGGTCTTATCTATTGGCGATTTCGTTCCAATTCACATTCCAAGTAATATTCGGCATGCTAATTACATTGCCGGTGGCCAAATTGAATTATCTCTTATAGTTTCCGAGATATGGACTATCGATAATTTACACCTTAGGCTCTGCTTCTAACTTGGGCCCAAATTGTAAAATGGTCTTACCTATTGGCGATTTCGTTCCAATTCACATTCCAAGTAATATTCGGCATGCTAATTACATTGCCGGTTGCCAAATTGCATTATCTCTTATAGTTTCCGAGATATGGACTATAGATAATTTACACCTTAGGCTCTGCTTCTAACTTGGGCCCAAATTGTAAAATGGTCTTATCTATTGGCGATTTCGTTCCAATTCACATTCCAAGTAATATTCGGCATGCTAATTACATTGCCGGTTGCCAAATTGCATTATCTCTTATAGTTTCCGAGATATGGACTATCGATAATTTACACCTTAGGCTCTGCTTCTAACTTGGGCCCAAATTGTAAAATGGTCTTATCTATTGGCGATTTCGTTCCAATTCACATTCCAAGTAATATTCGGCATGCTAATTACATTGCCGGTTGCCAAATTGCATTATCTCTTATAGTTTCCGAGATATGGACTATCGATAATTTACACCTTAGGCTCTGCTTCTAACTTGGGCCCAAATTGTAAAATGGTCTTATCTATTGGCGATTTCGTTCCAATTCACACTCCAAGTAATATTCGGTATGCTAATTACATTGCCGGTTGCCAAATTGCATTATCTCTTATAGTTTCCGAGATATGGACTATCGATAATTTACACCTTAGGCTCTGCTTCTAACTTGGGCCCAAATTGTAAAATGGTCTTATCTATTGGCGATTTCGTTCCAATTCACATTCCAAGTAATATTCGGCATGCTAATTACATTGCCGGTTGCGAAATTGCATTATCTCTTATAGTTTCCGAGATATGGACTATCGATAATTTACACCTTAGGCTCTGCTTCTAACTTGGGCCCAAATTGTAAAATGGTCTTATCTATTGGCGATTTCGTCCCAATTCACATTCCAAGTAATATTCGGCATGCTAATTACATTGCCGGTTGCGAAATTGCATTATCTCTTATAGTTTCCGAGATATGGACTATCGATAATTTACACCTTAGGCTCTGCTTCTAACTTGGGCCCAAATTGTAAAATGGTCTTATCTATTGGCGATTTCGTTCCAATTCACATTCCAAGTAATATTCGGCATGCTAATTACATTGCCGGTTGCCAAATTGCATTTTCTCTTTTAGTTTCCGAGATATGGACTATCGATAATTTACACCTTAGGCTCTGCTTCTAACTTGGGCCCAAATTGTAAAATGGTCTTATCTATTGGCGATTTCGTTCCAATTCACATTCCAAGTAATATTCGGCATGCTAATTACATTGCCGGTTGCCAAATTGCATTATCTCTTATAGTTTCCGAGATATGGACTATCGATAATTTACACCTTAGGCTCTGCTTCTAACTTGGGCCCAAATTGTAAAATGGCCTTATCTATTGGCGATTTCGTTCCAATTCACATTCCAAGTAATATTCGGCATGCTAATTACATTGCCGGTTGCCAAATTGCATTATCTCTTATAGTTTCCGAGATATGGACTATCGATAATTTACACCTTAGGCTCTGCTTCTAACTTGGGCCCAAATTGTAAAATGGTCTTATCTATTGGCGATTTCGTTCCAATTCACATTCCAAGTAATATTCGGCATGCTAATTACATTGCCGGTGGCCAAATTGAATTATCTCTTATAGTTTCCGAGATATGGACAATCGATAATATACACCTTAGGCTCTGCTTCTAACTTGGGCCCAAATTGTAAAATGGTCTTACCTATTGGCGATTTCGTTCCAATACACATTCCAAGTAATATTCGGCATGCTAATTACATTGCCGGTTGCCAAATTGCATTATCTCTTATAGTTTCCGAGATATGGACTATAGATAATTTACACCTTAGGCTCTGCCTCTAACTTGGGCCCAAATTGTAAAATGGTCTTATCTATTGGCGATTTCGTTCCATTTCACATTCCAAGTAATATTCGGCATGCTAATTACATTGCCGGTTGCCAAATTGCATTATCTCTTATAGTTTCCGAGATATGGACTATCGATAATTTACACCTTAGGCTCTGCTTCTAACTTGGGCCCAAATTGTAATATGGTCTTATCTATTGGCGATTTCGTTCCAATTCACATTCCAAGTAATATTCGGCATGCTAATTACATTGCCGGTTGCCAAATTGCATTATCTCTTATAGTTTCCGAGATATGGACTATCGATAATTTACACCTAAGGCTCTGCTTCTAACTTGGGCCCAAATTGTAAAATGGTCTTATCTATTGGCGATTTCGTTCCAATTCACATTCCAAGTAATATTCGGCATGCTAATTACATTGCCGGTTGCCAAATTGCATTATCTCTTATAGTTTCCGAGATATGGACTATCGATAATTTACACCTTAGGCTCTGCTTCTAACTTGGGCCCAAATTGTAAAATGGTTTTATATATTGGCGATTTCGTTCCAATTCACATTCCAAGTAATATTCGGCATGCTAATTACATTGCCGGTTGCCAAATTGCATTATCTCTTATAGTTTCCGAGATATGGACTATCGATAATTTACACCTTAGGCTCTGCTTCTAACTTGGGCCCAAATTGTAAAATGGTCTTATCTATTGGCGATTTCGTTCCAATTCACATTCCAAGTAATATTCGGCATGCTAATTACATTGCCGGTTGCCAAATTGCATTATCTCTTATAGTTTCCGAGATATGGACTATCGATAATTTACACCTTAGGCTCTGCTTCTAACTTGGGCCCAAATTGTAAAATGGTCTTATCTATTGGCGATTTCGTTCCAATTCACACTCCAAGTAATATTCGGTATGCTAATTACATTGCCGGTTGCCAAATTGCATTATCTCTTATAGTTTCCGAGATATGGACTATCGATAATTTACACCTTAGGCTCTGCTTCTAACTTGGGCCCAAATTGTAAAATGGTCTTATCTATTGGCGATTTCGTTCCAATTCACATTCCAAGTAATATTCGGCATGCTAATTACATTGCCGGTTGCCAAATTGCATTATCTCTTATAGTTTCCGAGATATGGACTATCGATAATTTACACCTTAGGCTCTGCTTCTAACTTGGGCCCAAATTGTAAAATGGTCTTATCTATTGGCGATTTCGTTCCAATTCACATTCCAAGTAATATTCGGCATGCTAATTACATTGCCGGTTGCCAAATTGCATTATCTCTTATAGTTTCCGAGATATGGACTATCGATAATTTACACCTTAGGCTCTGCTTCTAACTTGGGCCCAAATTGTAAAATGGTCTTATCTATTGGCGATTTCGTTCCAATTCACACTCCAAGTAATATTCGGTATGCTAATTACATTGCCGGTTGCAAAATTGCATTATCTCTTATAGTTTCCGAGATATGGACTATCGATAATTTACACCTTAGGCTCTGCTTCTAACTTGGGCCCAAATTGTAAAATGGTCTTATCTATTGGCGATTTCGTTCCAATTCACATTCCAAGTAATATTCGGCATGCTAATTACATTGCCGGTTGCCAAATTGCATTATCTCTTATAGTTTCCGAGATATGGACTATCGATAATTTACACCTAAGGCTCTGCTTCTAACTTGGGCCCAAATTGTAAAATGGTCTTATCTATTGGCGATTTCGTTCCAATTCACATTCCAAGTAATATTCGGCATGCTAATTACATTGCCGGTTGCCAAATTGCATTATCTCTTATAGTTTCCGAGATATGGACTATCGATAATTTACACCTTAGGCTCTGCTTCTAACTTGGGCCCAAATTGTAAAATGGTTTTATATATTGGCGATTTCGTTCCAATTCACATTCCAAGTAATATTCGGCATGCTAATTACATTGCCGGTTGCCAAATTGCATTATCTCTTATAGTTTCCGAGATATGGACTATCGATAATTTACACCTTAGGCTCTGCTTCTAACTTGGGCCCAAATTGTAAAATGGTCTTATCTATTGGCGATTTCGTTCCAATTCACATTCCAAGTAATATTCGGCATGCTAATTACATTGCCGGTTGCCAAATTGCATTATCTCTTATAGTTTCCGAGATATGGACTATCGATAATTTACACCTTAGGCTCTGCTTCTAACTTGGGCCCAAATTGTAAAATGGTCTTATCTATTGGCGATTTCGTTCCAATTCACACTCCAAGTAATATTCGGTATGCTAATTACATTGCCGGTTGCCAAATTGCATTATCTCTTATAGTTTCCGAGATATGGACTATCGATAATTTACACCTTAGGCTCTGCTTCTAACTTGGGCCCAAATTGTAAAATGGTCTTATCTATTGGCGATTTCGTTCCAATTCACATTCCAAGTAATATTCGGCATGCTAATTACATTGCCGGTTGCCAAATTGCATTATCTCTTATAGTTTCCGAGATATGGACTATCGATAATTTACACCTTAGGCTCTGCTTCTAACTTGGGCCCAAATTGTAAAATGGTCTTATCTATTGGCGATTTCGTTCCAATTCACATTCCAAGTAATATTCGGCATGCTAATTACATTGCCGGTTGCCAAATTGCATTATCTCTTATAGTTTCCGAGATATGGACTATCGATAATTTACACCTTAGGCTCTGCTTCTAACTTGGGCCCAAATTGTAAAATGGTCTTATCTATTGGCGATTTCGTTCCAATTCACACTCCAAGTAATATTCGGTATGCTAATTACATTGCCGGTTGCAAAATTGCATTATCTCTTATAGTTTCCGAGATATGGACTATCGATAATTTACACCTTAGGCTCTGCTTCTAACTTGGGCCCAAATTGTAAAATGGTCTTATCTATTGGCGATTTCGTTCCAATTCACATTCCAAGTAATATTCGGCATGCTAATTACATTGCCGGTTGCGAAATTGCATTATCTCTTATAGTTTCCGAGATATGGACTATCGATAATTTACACCTTAGGCTCTGCTTCTAACTTGGGCCCAAATTGTAAAATGGTCTTATCTATTGGCGATTTCGTCCCAATTCACATTCCAAGTAATATTCGGCATGCTAATTACATTGCCGGTTGCGAAATTGCATTATCTCTTATAGTTTCCGAGATATGGACTATCGATAATTTACACCTTAGGCTCTGCTTCTAACTTGGGCCCAAATTGTAAAATGGTCTTATCTATTGGCGATTTCGTTCCAATTCACATTCCAAGTAATATTCGGCATGCTAATTACATTGCCGGTTGCCAAATTGCATTATCTCTTATAGTTTCCGAGATATGGACTATCGATAATTTACACCTTAGGCTCTGCTTCTAACTTGGGCCCAAATTGTAAAAGGGCCTTATCTATTGGCGATTTCGTTCCAATTCACATTCCAAGTAATATTCGGCATGCTAATTACATTGGAGGTTGCCAAATTGCATTATCTCTTATAGTTTCCGAGATATGGACTATCGATAATTTACACCTTAGGCTCTGCTTCTAACTTGGGCCCAAATTGTAAAATGGTCTTATCTATTGGCGATTTCGTTCCAATTCACATTCCAAGTAATATTCGGCATGCTAATTACATTGCCGGTTGCCAAATTGCATTATCTCTTATAGTTTCCGAGATATGGACTATCGATAATTTACACCTTAGGCTCTGCTTCTAACTTGGGCCCAAATTGTAAAATGGTCTTATCTATTGGCGATTTCGTTCCAATTCACACTCCAAGTAATATTCGGTATGCTAATTACATTGCCGGTTGCCAAATTGCATTATCTCTTATAGTTTCCGAGATATGGACTATCGATAATTTACACCTTAGGCTCTGCTTCTAACTTGGGCCCAAATTGTAAAATGGTCTTATCTATTGGCGATTTCGTTCCAATTCACATTCCAAGTAATATTCGGCATGCTAATTACATTGCCGGTTGCCAAATTGCATTATCTCTTATAGTTTCCGAGATATGGACTATCGATAATTTACACCTTAGGCTCTGCTTCTAACTTGGGCCCAAATTGTAAAATGGTTTTATATATTGGCGATTTCGTTCCAATTCACATTCCAAGTAATATTCGGCATGCTAATTACATTGCCGGTTGCCAAATTGCATTATCTCTTATAGTTTCCGAGATATGGACTATCGATAATTTACACCTTAGGCTCTGCTTCTAACTTGGGCCCAAATTGTAAAATGGTCTTATCTATTGGCGATTTCGTTCCAATTCACATTCCAAGTAATATTCGGCATGCTAATTACATTGCCGGTTGCCAAATTGCATTATCTCTTATAGTTTCCGAGATATGGACTATCGATAATTTACACCTTAGGCTCTGCTTCTAACTTGGGCCCAAATTGTAAAATGGTCTTATCTATTGGCGATTTCGTTCCAATTCACACTCCAAGTAATATTCGGTATGCTAATTACATTGCCGGTTGCCAAATTGCATTATCTCTTATAGTTTCCGAGATATGGGCTATCGATAATTTACACCTTAGGCTCTGCTTCTAACTTGGGCCCAAATTGTAAAATGGTCTTATCTATTGGCGATTTCGTTCCAATTCACATTCCAAGTAATATTCGGCATGCTAATTACATTGCCGGTTGCCAAATTGCATTATCTCTTATAGTTTCCGAGATATGGACTATCGATAATTTACACCTTAGGCTCTGCTTCTAACTTGGGCCCAAATTGTAAAATGGTCTTATCTATTGGCGATTTCGTTCCAATTCACATTCCAAGTAATATTCGGCATGCTAATTACATTGCCGGTTGCCAAATTGCATTATCTCTTATAGTTTCCGAGATATGGACTATCGATAATTTACACCTTAGGCTCTGCTTCTAACTTGGGCCCAAATTGTAAAATGGTCTTATCTATTGGCGATTTCGTTCCAATTCACACTCCAAGTAATATTCGGTATGCTAATTACATTGCCGGTTGCAAAATTGCATTATCTCTTATAGTTTCCGAGATATGGACTATCGATAATTTACACCTTAGGCTCTGCTTCTAACTTGGGCCCAAATTGTAAAATCGTCTTATCTATTGGCGATTTCGTTCCAATTCACATTCCAAGTAATATTCGGCATGCTAATTACTTTGCCGGTTGCCAAATTGCATTATCTCTTATAGTTTCCGAGATATGGACTATCGATAATTTACACCTTAGGCTCTGCTTCTAACTTGGGCCCAAATTGTAAAATGGTCTTATCTATTGGCGATTTCGTTCCAATTCACATTCCAAGTAATATTCGGCATGCTAATTACATTGCCGGTTGCCAAATTGAATTATCTCTTATAGTTTCCGAGATATGGACTATCGATAATATACACCTTAGGCTCTGCTTCTAACTTGGGCCCAAATTGTAAAATGGTTTTATATATTGGCGATTTCGTTCCAATTCACATTCCAAGTAATATTCGGCATGCTAATTACATTGCCGGTTGCCAAATTGCATTATCTCTTATAGTTTCCGAGATATGGACTATCGATAATTTACACCTTAGGCTCTGCTTCTAACTTGGGCCCAAATTGTAAAATGGTCTTATCTATTGGCGATTTCGTTCCAATTCACATTCCAAGTAATATTCGGCATGCTAATTACATTGCCGGTTGCCAAATTGCATTATCTCTTATAGTTTCCGAGATATGGACTATCGATAATTTACACCTTAGGCTCTGCTTCTAACTTGGGCCCAAATTGTAAAATGGTCTTATCTATTGGCGATTTCGTTCCAATTCACACTCCAAGTAATATTCGGTATGCTAATTACATTGCCGGTTGCGAAATTGCATTATCTCTTATAGTTTCCGAGATATGGACTATCGATAATTTACACCTTGGGCTCTGCTTCTAACTTGGGCCCAAATTGTAAAATGGTCTTATCTATTGGCGCGATTTCGTCCAATTCACATTCCAAGTAATATTCGGCATGCTAATTACATTGCCGGTTGCGAAATTGCATTATCTCTTATAGTTTCCGAGATATGGACTATCGATAATTTACACCTTAGGCTCTGCTTCTAACTTGGGCCCAAATTGTAAAATGGTCTTATCTATTGGCGATTTCGTTCCAATTCACATTCCAAGTAATATTCGGCATGCTAATTACATTGCCGTTTGCCAAATTGCATTTTCTCTTTTAGTTTCCGAGATATGGACTATCGATAATTTACACCTTAGGCTCTGCTTCTAACTTGGGCCCAAATTGTAAAATGGTCTTATCTATTGGCGATTTCGTTCCAATTCACATTCCAAGTAATATTCGGCATGCTAATTACATTGCCGGTTGCCAAATTGCATTATCTCTTATAGTTTCCGAGATATGGACTATCGATAATTTACACTTAGGCTCTGCTTCTAACTTGGGCCCAAATTGTAAAAGGGCCTTATCTATTGGCGATTTCGTTCCAATTCACATTCCAAGTAATATTCGGCATGCTAATTACATTGGAGGTTGCCAAATTGCATTATCTCTTATAGTTTCCGAGATATGGACTATCGATAATTTACACCTTAGGCTCTGCTTCTAACTTGGGCCCAAATTGTAAAATGGTCTTATCTATTGGCGATTTCGTTCCAATTCACATTCCAAGTAATATTCGGCATGCTAATTACATTGCCGGTTGCCAAATTGCATTATCTCTTATAGTTTCCGAGATATGGACTATCGATAATTTACACCTTAGGCTCTGCTTCTAACTTGGGCCCAAATTGTAAAATGGCCTTATCTATTGGCGATTTCGTTCCAATTCACATTCCAAGTAATATTCGGCATGCCAATTACATTGCCGGTTGCCAAATTGCATTATCTCTTATAGTTTCCGAGATATGGACTATCGATAATTTACACCTTAGGCTCTGCTTCTAACTTGGGCCCAAATTGTAAAATGGTCTTATCTATTGGCGATTTCGTTCCAATTCACATTCCAAGTAATATTCGGCATGCTAATTACATTGCCGGTGGCCAAATTGAATTATCTCTTATAGTTTCCGAGATATGGACCTATCGATAATTTACACCTTAGGCTCTGCTTCTAACTTGGGCCCAAATTGTAAAATGGTCTTACCTATTGGCGATTTCGTTCCAATTCACATTCCAAGTAATATTCGGCATGCTAATTACATTGCCGGTTGCCAAATTGCATTATCTCTTATAGTTTCCGAGATATGGACTATAGATAATTTACACCTTAGGCTCTGCTTCTAACTTGGGCCCAAATTGTAAAATGGTCTTATCTATTGGCGATTTCGTTCCAATTCACACTCCAAGTAATATTCGGTATGCTAATTACATTGCCGGTTGCCAAATTGCATTATCTCTTATAGTTTCCGAGATATGGACTATCGATAATTTACACCTTAGGCTCTGCTTCTAACTTGGGCCCAAATTGTAAAATGGTCTTATCTATTGGCGATTTCGTTCCAATTCACATTCCAAGTAATATTCGGCATGCTAATTACATTGCCGGTTGCGAAATTGCATTATCTCTTATAGTTTCCGAGATATGGACTATCGATAATTTACACCTTAGGCTCTGCTTCTAACTTGGGCCCAAATTGTAAAATGGTCTTATCTATTGGCGATTTCGTCCCAATTCACATTCCAAGTAATATTCGGCATGCTAATTACATTGCCGGTTGCGAAATTGCATTATCTCTTATAGTTTCCGAGAATATGGACTATCGATAATTTACACCTTAGGCTCTGCTTCTAACTTGGGCCCAAATTGTAAAATGGTCTTATCTATTGGCGATTTCGTTCCAATTCACATTCCAAGTAATATTCGGCATGCTAATTACATTGCCGGTTGCCAAATTGCATTTTCTCTTTTAGTTTCCGAGATATGGACTATCGATAATTTACACCTTAGGCTCTGCTTCTAACTTGGGCCCAAATTGTAAAATGGTCTTATCTATTGGCGATTTCGTTCCAATTCACATTCCAAGTAATATTCGGCATGCTAATTACATTGCCGGTTGCCAAATTGCATTATCTCTTATAGTTTCCGAGATATGGACTATCGATAATTTACACCTTAGGCTCTGCTTCTAACTTGGGCCCAAATTGTAAAATGGCCTTATCTATTGGCGATTTCGTTCCAATTCACATTCCAAGTAATATTCGGCATGCTAATTACATTGCCGGTTGCCAAATTGCATTATCTCTTATAGTTTCCGAGATATGGACTATCGATAATTTACACCTTAGGCTCTGCTTCTAACTTGGGCCCAAATTGTAAAATGGTCTTATCTATTGGCGATTTCGTTCCAATTCACATTCCAAGTAATATTCGGCATGCTAATTACATTGCCGGTGGCCAAATTGAATTATCTCTTATAGTTTCCGAGATATGGACAATCGATAATATACACCTTAGGCTCTGCTTCTAACTTGGGCCCAAATTGTAAAATGGTCTTACCTATTGGCGATTTCGTTCCAATACACATTCCAAGTAATATTCGGCATGCTAATTACATTGCCGGTTGCCAAATTGCATTATCTCTTATAGTTTCCGAGATATGGACTATAGATAATTTACACCTTAGGCTCTGCCTCTAACTTGGGCCCAAATTGTAAAATGGTCTTATCTATTGGCGATTTCGTTCCATTTCACATTCCAAGTAATATTCGGCATGCTAATTACATTGCCGGTTGCCAAATTGCATTATCTCTTATAGTTTCCGAGATATGGACTATCGATAATTTACACCTTAGGCTCTGCTTCTAACTTGGGCCCAAATTGTAATATGGTCTTATCTATTGGCGATTTCGTTCCAATTCACATTCCAAGTAATATTCGGCATGCTAATTACATTGCCGGTTGCCAAATTGCATTATCTCTTATAGTTTCCGAGATATGGACTATCGATAATTTACACCTAAGGCTCTGCTTCTAACTTGGGCCCAAATTGTAAAATGGTCTTATCTATTGGCGATTTCGTTCCAATTCACATTCCAAGTAATATTCGGCATGCTAATTACATTGCCGGTTGCCAAATTGCATTATCTCTTATAGTTTCCGAGATATGGACTATCGATAATTTACACCTTAGGCTCTGCTTCTAACTTGGGCCCAAATTGTAAAATGGTTTTATATATTGGCGATTTCGTTCCAATTCACATTCCAAGTAATATTCGGCATGCTAATTACATTGCCGGTTGCCAAATTGCATTATCTCTTATAGTTTCCGAGATATGGACTATCGATAATTTACACCTTAGGCTCTGCTTCTAACTTGGGCCCAAATTGTAAAATGGTCTTATCTATTGGCGATTTCGTTCCAATTCACATTCCAAGTAATATTCGGCATGCTAATTACATTGCCGGTTGCCAAATTGCATTATCTCTTATAGTTTCCGAGATATGGACTATCGATAATTTACACCTTAGGCTCTGCTTCTAACTTGGGCCCAAATTGTAAAATGGTCTTATCTATTGGCGATTTCGTTCCAATTCACACTCCAAGTAATATTCGGTATGCTAATTACATTGCCGGTTGCCAAATTGCATTATCTCTTATAGTTTCCGAGATATGGACTATCGATAATTTACACCTTAGGCTCTGCTTCTAACTTGGCCCAAATTGTAAAATGGTCTTATCTATTGGCGATTTCGTTCCAATTCACATTCCAAGTAATATTCGGCATGCTAATTACATTGCCGGTTGCCAAATTGCATTATCTCTTATAGTTTCCGAGATATGGACTATCGATAATTTACACCTTAGGCTCTGCTTCTAACTTGGGCCCAAATTGTAAAATGGTCTTATCTATTGGCGATTTCGTTCCAATTCACATTCCAAGTAATATTCGGCATGCTAATTACATTGCCGGTTGCCAAATTGCATTATCTCTTATAGTTTCCGAGATATGGACTATCGATAATTTACACCTTAGGCTCTGCTTCTAACTTGGGCCCAAATTGTAAAATGGTCTTATCTATTGGCGATTTCGTTCCAATTCACACTCCAAGTAATATTCGGTATGCTAATTACATTGCCGGTTGCAAAATTGCATTATCTCTTATAGTTTCCGAGATATGGACTATCGATAATTTACACCTTAGGCTCTGCTTCTAACTTGGGCCCAAATTGTAAAATGGTCTTATCTATTGGCGATTTCGTTCCAATTCACATTCCAAGTAATATTCGGCATGCTAATTACATTGCCGGTTGCGAAATTGCATTATCTCTTATAGTTTCCGAGATATGGACTATCGATAATTTACACCTTAGGCTCTGCTTCTAACTTGGGCCCAAATTGTAAAATGGTCTTATCTATTGGCGATTTCGTCCCAATTCACATTCCAAGTAATATTCGGCATGCTAATTACATTGCCGGTTGCGAAATTGCATTATCTCTTATAGTTTCCGAGATATGGACTATCGATAATTTACACCTTAGGCTCTGCTTCTAACTTGGGCCCCAAATTGTAAAATGGTCTTATCTATTGGCGATTTCGTTCCAATTCACATTCCAAGTAATATTCGGCATGCTAATTACATTGCCGGTTGCCAAATTGCATTATCTCTTATAGTTTCCGAGATATGGACTATCGATAATTTACACCTTAGGCTCTGCTTCTAACTTGGGCCCAAATTGTAAAAGGGCCTTATCTATTGGCGATTTCGTTCCAATTCACATTCCAAGTAATATTCGGCATGCTAATTACATTGGAGGTTGCCAAATTGCATTATCTCTTATAGTTTCCGAGATATGGACTATCGATAATTTACACCTTAGGCTCTGCTTCTAACTTGGGCCCAAATTGTAAAATGGTCTTATCTATTGGCGATTTCGTTCCAATTCACATTCCAAGTAATATTCGGCATGCTAATTACATTGCCGGTTGCCAAATTGCATTATCTCTTATAGTTCCGAGATATGGACTATCGATAATTTACACCTTAGGCTCTGCTTCTAACTTGGGCCCAAATTGTAAAATGGTCTTATCTATTGGCGATTTCGTTCCAATTCACACTCCAAGTAATATTCGGTATGCTAATTACATTGCCGGTTGCCAAATTGCATTATCTCTTATAGTTTCCGAGATATGGACTATCGATAATTTACACCTTGGGCTCTGCTTCTAACTTGGGCCCAAATTGTAAAATGGTCTTATCTATTGGCGATTTCGTTCCAATTCACATTCCAAGTAATATTCGGCATGCTAATTACATTGCCGGTTGCCAAATTGCATTATCTCTTATAGTTTCCGAGATATGGACTATCGATAATTTACACCTTAGGCTCTGCTTCTAACTTGGGCCCAAATTGTAAAATGGTTTTATATATTGGCGATTTCGTTCCAATTCACATTCCAAGTAATATTCGGCATGCTAATTACATTGCCGGTTGCCAAATTGCATTATCTCTTATAGTTTTCCGAGATATGGACTATCGATAATTTACACCTTAGGCTCTGCTTCTAACTTGGGCCCAAATTGTAAAATGGTCTTATCTATTGGCGATTTCGTTCCAATTCACATTCCAAGTAATATTCGGCATGCTAATTACATTGCCGGTTGCCAAATTGCATTATCTCTTATAGTTTCCGAGATATGGACTATCGATAATTTACACCTTAGGCTCTGCTTCTAACTTGGGCCCAAATTGTAAAATGGTCTTATCTATTGGCGATTTCGTTCCAATTCACACTCCAAGTAATATTCGGTATGCTAATTACATTGCCGGTTGCCAAATTGCATTATCTCTTATAGTTTCCGAGATATGGACTATCGATAATTTACACCTTAGGCTCTGCTTCTAACTTGGGCCCAAATTGTAAAATGGTCTTATCTATTGGCGATTTCGTTCCAATTCACATTCCAAGTAATATTCGGCATGCTAATTACATTGCCGGTTGCCAAATTGCATTATCTCTTATAGTTTCCGAGATATGGACTATCGATAATTTACACCTTAGGCTCTGCTTCTAACTTGGGCCCAAATTGTAAAATGGTCTTATCTATTGGCGATTTCGTTCCAATTCACATTCCAAGTAATATTCGGCATGCTAATTACATTGCCGGTTGCCAAATTGCATTATCTCTTATAGTTTCCGAGATATGGACTATCGATAATTTACACCTTAGGCTCTGCTTCTAACTTGGGGCCCAAATTGTAAAATGGTCTTATCTATTGGCGATTTCGTTCCAATTCACACTCCAAGTAATATTCGGTATGCTAATTACATTGCCGGTTGCAAAATTGCATTATCTCTTATAGTTTCCGAGATATGGACTATCGATAATTTACACCTTAGGCTCTGCTTCTAACTTGGGCCCAAATTGTAAAATGGTCTTATCTATTGGCGATTTCGTTCCAATTCACATTCCAAGTAATATTCGGCATGCTAATTACATTGCCGGTTGCGAAATTGCATTATCTCTTATAGTTTCCGAGATATGGACTATCGATAATTTACACCTTAGGCTCTGCTTCTAACTTGGGCCCAAATTGTAAAATGGTCTTATCTATTGGCGATTTCGTCCCAATTCACATTCCAAGTAATATTCGGCATGCTAATTACATTGCCGGTTGCGAAATTGCATTATCTCTCATAGTTTCCGAGATATGGACTATCGATAATTTACACCTTAGGCTCTGCATCTAACTTGGGCCCAAATTGTAAAATGGTCTTATCTATTGGCGATTTCGTTCCAATTCACATTCCAAGTAATATTCGGCATGCTAATTACATTGCCGGTTGCCAAATTGCATTATCTCTTATAGTTTCCGAGATATGGACTATCGATAATTTACACCTTAGGCTCTGCTTCTAACTTGGGCCCAAATTGTAAAAGGGCCTTATCTATTGGCGATTTCGTTCCAATTCACATTCCAAGTAATATTCGGCATGCTAATTACATTGCGGTTGCCAAATTGCATTATCTCTTATAGTTTCCGAGATATGGACTATCGATAATTTACACCTTAGGCTCTGCTTCTAACTTGGGCCCAAATTGTAAAATGGTCTTATCTATTGGCGATTTCGTTCCAATTCACATTCCAAGTAATATTCGGCATGCTAATTACATTGCCGGTTGCCAAATTGCATTATCTCTTATAGTTTCCGAGATATGGACTATCGATAATTTACACCTTAGGCTCTGCTTCTAACTTGGGCCCAAATTGTAAAATGGTCTTATCTATTGGCGATTTCGTTCCAATTCACATTCCAAGTAATATTCGGCATGCTAATTACATTGCCGGTTGCCAAATTGCATTATCTCTTATAGTTTCCGAGATATGGACTATCGATAATTTACACCTTAGGCTCTGCTTCTAACTTGGGCCCAAATTGTAAAATGGTCTTATCTATTGGCGATTTCGTTCCAATTCACATTCCAAGTAATATTCGGCATGCTAATTACATTGCCGGTTACCAAATTGCATTATCTCTTATAGTTTCCGAGATATGGACTATCGATAATTTACACCTTAGGCTCTGCTTCTAACTTGGGCCCAAATTGTAAAATGGTCTTATCTATTGGCGATTTCGTTCCAATTCACATTCCAAGTAATATTCGGCATGCTAATTACATTGCCGGTTGCCAAATTGCATTATCTCTTATAGTTTCCGAGATATGGACTATCGATAATTTACACCTTAGGCTCTGCTTCTAACTTGGGCCCAAATTGTAAAATGGTCTTATCTATTGGCGATTTCGTTCCAATTCACACTCCAAGTAATATTCGGTATGCTAATTACATTGCCGGTTGCCAAATTGCATTATCTCTTATAGTTTCCGAGATATGGACTATCGATAATTTACACCTTAGGCTCTGCTTCTAACTTGGGCCCAAATTGTAAAATGGTCTTATCTATTGGCGATTTCGTTCCAATTCACATTCCAAGTAATATTCGGCATGCTAATTACATTGCGGTTGCCAAATTGCATTATCTCTTATAGTTTCCGAGATATGGACTATCGATAATTTACACCTTAGGCTCTGCTTCTAACTTGGGCCCAAATTGTAAAATGGTCTTATCTATTGGCGATTTCGTTCCAATTCACATTCCAAGTAATATTCGGCATGCTAATTACATTGCCGTTTGCCAAATTGCATTATCTCTTATAGTTTCCGAGATATGGACTATCGATAATTTACACCTTAGGCTCTGCTTCTAACTTGGGCCCAAATTGTAAAATGGTCTTATCTATTGGCGATTTCGTTCCAATTCACACTCCAAGTAATATTCGGTATGCTAATTACATTGCCGGTTGCAAAATTGCATTATCTCTTATAGTTTCCGAGATATGGACTATCGATAATTTACACCTTAGGCTCTGCTTCTTAACTTGGGCCCAAATTGTAAAATGGTCTTATCTATTGGCGATTTCGTTCCAATTCACATTCCAAGTAATATTCGGCATGCTAATTACATTGCCGGTTGCGAAATGCATTATCTCTTATAGTTTCCGAGATATG